>NC_069504.1:1154558140-1154828140 GCF_027579735.1 Bombina bombina
TTTGACAGGCCACAACATTTACTTCAGCAGATAACATTACACACAATAAACAATGCAGTCCACCTTATCAATACTAGTCTGATTAGACAATGGGAAAGTTGATCACTAAACCTAATTAGAGCTAATCCCAGCAGACTTGTATTTAGAATAGGTTTCTTGAAGCTGAACAAAATTTAACTCTTAATGGCACACAATGAAACTGAACCAAGTGGGAGAAAGCCAGGGACAAGTCATTTCACAGGTCTGGGGACATAGTCTTAAAGGGGCATTGTTCATCAAAGTCACAATATGTCCCCAGATGGTTCTTAAAGGGCCATACACACCCAACAAAAGTCAATATGTCCTCAGGGGCACAATCTTCCAGGGGCCATAGTCATGTGGAAGGAGGCTGGCAAATAGGCTTCTCCAAAATCCAGGGAAGCAGGGCAATTTTTCATTTAAAGGGCCAGTTACAAACAGCAGTTTGTAACAGGCAGGTAAATTATCCATTATGCCCACGTTCACAGCCCCCTTTCCCGCTCCCCAATCAAGATGCACTTTAGCTGTTGGAATTTTGTACACATCCCCCCCCGCCACTCTAACGGCCACAGTCTGTCCAGATCGCTTGTGCTCCGGCACCAAATGACTCTGTACCAGCGTGATAGTAGCCCCTGTGTCTCTCAATCCCTCGGTAGATCACCCCTCGAGCCATACCTTCTGCCGATGGTGCTGGCGGTTATCTGAGGCAGCATATACAGGGTCCGCCTGGTGAAGCGGCCCCAAATATTCCTCCATAGGGGCCTCTTGGTTAACACAGAGGGTCCGGGCCGGACGATATGCCCCAGAGGGGTAATTGTAATTCCTGGGTGTCTGGTGCGTATTAAGGGGGCAGCTAGCCATGAAATGCCCTGGTTGCTTGCATCGGTGGCAAGTCGGTCTGGGACGCTCAGAGCTGTTATTGGGTGGTCCTGAGTGTCGGGTGGGCCCTGCGGGCACCGGGGCTCGGAATTCAGCACTAGGGGGTGCACGGTAAACCTCTCTGGGTTCGTGAAGACGGGAATCATAATGTTCATCGGCCAATTTGGCTGCTTCTTCTAAGGTAGAAGGTCGCCTGTCTCGCAGCCATTCCTTCCCTTGCTGTTCCATGCCATTATAAAAATGTTCTAAGAGAAACAATTGTAAAATTTCCTCACCAGTCACCGCTTTACTTCCGCTCATCCAGTGATTTGCCGCTCTCCGCATTCGGTGCGCCCATTCCATATGGGTATCGTTAGGCTTCTTTTTCGTGCCCCGAAACTGTCGGCGATACGCGTCCGGAGTTACTGCGTACCGTCGCAACAGTGTCTCCTTAACTAGCTCATACTGTGTCACTTCCTCAGCACCCAGAGTACGAAAGGCTTCCAGGGCTCGCCCGGATAGTTTCCCAGACAATATCGTGGGCCACTCCCTGTTGGGAATCTGGTGCAGGGCACATTGCCTTTCGAAGTCCGCCAAATATTCATCAATCCCTGTCTCGCTCTCTAGGAAGGGTCGAAATGCCGCATAGGGTATCTTGGGCCTCCCAGCATTTTCGACAGGGATGATTACCTGCGGGGCTTCAGCATTGCGGTGTGCGTTCGCTAGGTTGAGTTTGTGGGCTCGAGTCTCTCGTATATCCTTGTCCGCTTCCGCCATCAACTGCTGTACCAATTCCATGGAGGGGTTCGGCCCGTACAGTGAGAGCCTCTCCCGAACAATCCTGGTTTTTTCGTCACTAATCGTGGTCGGTGTTTCCGCCATTGTGAAGCTCTGATCCAGTTCGGTCAATTCTGCGATCAGCTCTCTCCTCGGCCGGTTGCTGGCGTACCCCCCTCTGCTTTCAAGTAAATCCTTTAGGGTTGTACGCTTCAATTTTTCGTAAGCGCTCTCCATCCGTTCTGTACCTCTCCTAGGAAATCCAGGAAAAATCCCACCGCTGCCGCCAAATGTTACGGTTACCCTTAGTCTCGCTGAGAGATGGACCGCTTAGTAGCCTGGATTCCTATTGCTGAAGAGGGGAGAAACTGCTTTCCATAGTATTCTATATGAGTCTCGCAAATGTAGAATAATCCCCCTTAGCTGTAGTACAGCTAGGATACCCTTCTGCCCACAAAAACGAGTCAATGCTGCGATTGAGGGACAACCAAGAACTGAGGACTGGGATGCCCAGCCTGCTTTTTATTTAGGTTACATGCACACAGGGCACTCCCAGGGGGGGAAGCATAAAATCCCCCATCACACATTAAGACAAAGCCCTTGGACAGGCCACCGCAGATAACAAGTACACACAAGAAAACAATTGAGTCCTTCTTATCACCTAGCAGTGAATGCTTATCACAAACTTAATTACAGTACACAATATGCTAGGAAACCTGCCTCAGAAAATAGTTTTCTCAAAACTGAACAGAGTTAACCCTTTATGAAATGATACTTGTTACAGTTTTCTTGGAGCCCTTCTTAGGCGCTGGCTTGGCTGGTTTAGGCATTGCTGCTGGGAAATAAGTTTCTTCACAACAAAATAACTAATGCTTCTGTAACACTTACAGACCTGGGAAACAGAATGGCAACGCCGACGGGTTGTCCAGACAAACCGACCTCAGCCCCGCATAACCAGCGGTCTGGACAGCCTTAGTCTGCCCCGAAAAGGGGTCAGACCGTGTCTGCCAGAGTGTTCCATAGAAAGGGAGCACTGTTACAGAAGCATTAGTTATTTTGTTGTGAAGAGCTTATTTCCCAGCAGCAATGCCTGAACCAGCAAGCCAGCGCCTAAGAAGGGCTCCAAGAAAACCGTAACAAGTATCATTTCATAAAGAGTTAACTCTTTTTTTTTCAGCTTTTAGAAACTATTGTCTAATCACCTCTGGAGCCAGACTGCTAATTGATAAGATGAACTTGTAAACTTGTTATCTTAAGTACTGTAATCCTATTGTGGCCTGTCAAAGGAAAGTGCTCTCTATCTAAATGTGTGATGGGGGATTTTGTGCTTCCCCCCCTCTCCCCCTGGGAGTGCCCTGTGTGCATGAAACCTTAATAAAAAGCAGGCTGGGCATCCCAGTCCTGAGTTCTTGTTTGACCCTCAATCGCAGCGTTGACTCGTTTTTGTGGGCAGAAGGGTATCCTAGCTGTACTGCAGCTAAGGGAGATTATTCTATATTTGCGAGACTCATATAGAATACTATGGAAAGCAGCTTCTCCCCTCTTTAGCAATAGGGATCCAGGCTACTAAGCGGTCCATCTCTCAGCGAGACTAAGGGTAACCGTAACACCTACCTCTCACTGTAATGTCATACACACATAGCATAGACACATTCCTACCTCTCACTGTAATGTCATACACACATAGCATAGACACATTCCTACCTCTCACTGTAATGTCATACACACATAGCATAGACACATTCCTACCTCTCACTGTAATGTCATACACACATAGCATAGACACATTCCTACCTCTCACTGTAATGTCATACACACATAGCATAGAGACACATTCCTACCTCTCACTGTAATGTCATACACACATAGCATAGAGACACATTCCTACCTCTCACTGTAATGTCATACACACATAGCATAGACACATTCCTACCTCTCACTGTAATGTCATACACACATAGCATAGAGACATTCCTACCTCTCACTGTAATGTCATACACACATAGCATAGAGACACATTCCTACCTCTCACTGTAATGTCATACACACATAGCATAGACACATTCCTACCTCTCACTGTAATGTCATACACACATAGCATAGAGACACATTCCTACCTCTCACTGTAATGTCATACACACATAGCATAGAGACACATTCCTACCTCTCACTGTAATGTCATACACACATAGCATAGACACATTCCTACCTCTCACTGTAATGTCATACACACATAGCATAGACACATTCCTACCTCTCACTGTAATGTCATACACACATAGCATAGACACATTCCTACCTCTCACTGTAATGTCATACACACATAGCATAGACACATTCCTACCTCTCACTGTAATGTCATACACACATAGCATAGAGACATTCCTACCTCTCACTGTAATGTCATACACACATAGCATAGAGACACATTCCTACCTCTCACTGTAATGTCATACACACATAGCATAGACACATTCCTACCTCTCACTGTAATGTCATACACACATAGCATAGACACATTCCTACCTCTCACTGTAATGTCATACACACATAGCATAGACACATTCCTACCTCTCACTGTAATGTCATACACACATAGCATAGACACATTCCTACCTCTCACTGTAATGTCATACACACATAGCATAGAGACATTCCTACCTCTCACTGTAATGTCATACACACATAGCATAGACACATTCCTACCTCTCACTGTAATGTCATACACACATAGCATAGACACATTCCTACCTCTCACTGTAATGTCATACACACATAGCATAGACACATTCCTACCTCTCACTGTAATGTCATACACACATAGCATAGACACATTCCTACCTCTCACTGTAATGTCATACACACATAGCATAGACACATTCCTACCTCTCACTGTAATGTCATACACACATAGCATAGAGACATTCCTACCTCTCACTGTAATGTCATACACACATAGCATAGACACATTCCTACCTCTCACTGTAATGTCATACACACATAGCATAGACACATTCCTACCTCTCACTGTAATGTCATACACACATAGCATAGACACATTCCTACCTCTCACTGTAATGTCATACACACATAGCATAGACACATTCCTACCTCTCACTGTAATGTCATACACACATAGCATAGAGACATTCCTACCTCTCACTGTAATGTCATACACACATAGCATAGAGACATTCCTACCTCTCACTGTAATGTCATACACACATAGCATAGACACATTCCTACCTCTCACTGTAATGTCATACACACATAGCATAGACACATTCCTACCTCTCACTGTAATGTCATACACACATAGCATAGACACATTCCTACCTCTCACTGTAATGTCATACACACATAGCATAGACACATTCCTACCTCTCACTGTAATGTCATACACACATAGCATAGAGACATTCCTACCTCTCACTGTAATGTCATACACACATAGCATAGACACATTCCTACCTCTCACTGTAATGTCATACACACATAGCATAGAGACACATTCCTACCTCTCACTGTAATGTCATACACACATAGCATAGAGACACATTCCTACCTCTCACTGTAATGTCATACACACATAGCATAGACACATTCCTACCTCTCACTGTAATGTCATACACACATAGCATAGACACATTCCTACCTCTCACTGTAATGTCATACACACATAGCATAGAGACATTCCTACCTCTCACTGTAATGTCATACACACATAGCATAGAGACACATTCCTACCTCTCACTGTAATGTCACACACACATAGCATAGACACATTCCTACCTCTAACTGTAATGTCATACACACATAGCATAGAGACACATTCCTACCCCTCACTGTAATGTCATACACACATAGCATAGAGACACATTCCTACCTCTCACTGTAATGTCACACACACATAGCATAGAGACACATTCCTACCTCTCACTGTAATGTCATACACACATAGCATAGAGACACATTCCAACCCTAATACTAACCCCAAAATCGGTACTTACGGTTCCTGAAGTCCACCGAAAGATCTTCATCCCAGTGGCGAAGTATCTTCATCCAGTCGGCTCCATCGGTATCCATCGCGGGACCGGCATCTTCTATCTAAATCCCAGCAGAGGCAGATCGATCTGTAGATGCGCGGAGGTGGATGTCCATCGGTTTGACATGGAGGTTCTCTTCATGCGATCGTCCACCTCACACTGAGGATTGAAAGCAAGGTACCCCTTTTATATTGGGGGACAGTTGCATTCCTAAAAAAATCAAATCAGCCAATACGATGAAAGCTTCTTAAATCCTATTGGCTGATTTGAACAGCTGATAGGATTTAATAGGGTTTTAATAGGGTTTTGATGGGGTTTCCTCTGAGTTAGAGGTTTCCACGTCAGAGACAGATATAGACAAATCATTTTTTTTTTTATTTAAGATAGAATATATTCACTCTCTCTCAAGACAAGAAATCTAATGGTAAATTTAAAGCTCCCAATCGCTTTTGTTACTTTTGTCAGAATAGAGAACAGAAAACTATTCCTTCCCCTAAGTCCTCTGGCTCTAATTGGAGACCATCTCCAAATTGGAATAAATAAAAGCCTTAACCAAATCTTGCCCCTAAACCTACATGAAGGTGCAGTCTTCAAGACTATTAGGGGGCAGACTAAAGCTATTTCAAAGAGTTTGGACAGACTCTGTCTAAAATCAGTGGATTCAGAATATAATTTCTCAGAGGTATCGAATAGGATTCAGAATAAGACCTCCTTTGGGAAGATTCTTTCTTACCCATGTACCAAAAAAACAGTAAAATCTCAAGCCTTTCTGAAATATGTTTCAGATCTAGAACTATTAGGGGTAATTATCTCAGTTCCACAGCAGGAACAAGGATTGGATTTTTATTCAAATCTATTCATTTGTACCAAAGAAGGAAAATTCTTTCAGACCAATTTTGGATCTGAAAATTTTAAATCATTTTGTAAGAGTCCCAACTTTCAAGATAGTGACTATAAGGACTATTTTGCCTTTTGTTCAGAAAGGTCACTTCATGTCCACCAGGACGCTTACCTTCACATTCCGATTCATCTAGATCACTATAATTTTCTGAAATTCTCTTTTCGAAACAAGCATTACCAATTTTTCGCTCTTCCCGTTTTGCCTTGCAACAGCATCAAGAATATTGTCAAAGATTCTAGTTAGACATGTGCAGCTTCGAAAAATTTGGTTCGGATCGATTCGAATTCGGAAGAAATCGAATGAATTCGTTTCAGATTCATTCGGATTCTTTCGGATTCGTGAAAAATTTGGTTCGAATTGATTCGGAATTTTGGAATTTCGGTAAGTGTTAAGTGGGATGTGCTGTGTATTACACTAGTATACTGTACAATACTAGTGTAATACACGGCCATCCGAATCTACTGAATAAATTCGAATAGATTCGGATTTATTCGGTAGATTTGGCACTACCGCAATTCGGAAATTCGAATCAATCCGAATCTCCGAATTCGACAAATTTGTCCGAATTTCGATTCGGACCGAATCGAATCGCACATGTCTAGTTCTAGTGCCCTTCTATCTGTAATCAGAGAGCAGGGTATTGCGGTGTTTCCTTATTTAGACAATATATTGGTACAAGTTCAATCTTTTCATTTAGCAGAATCTCACACAAAACTTCAAAGAGTTTTTTTTTTTTTTTTTTTATTCCTCAAAAGTCACCTTTTTAGGTTTCCAGATAGATTGTGTCAATGACTCTATCCCTAACAGAAAAGAGACATTTTAGATTGGTTTTAACTTGTCTAAACCTTCAGTCACTATCATACCCTTCAGTGGGTATCTGCATGGAAGTTTTAGGTCTCATGATTGCAGCATCAAACACGGTCCCCTTTGCTCATTTTCATATGAGACCTCTATAGCTTTGCATGTGGCACCATTGGTGCAGGGATTATACTCAGATATTACAACTGATATACTTAAATTCCAACATTCAACTCTCTCTGACTTGGTGGTTAAACCATCACCTTATTGTTCAAGGGGCCTCCATTGGTCGTCCTACTTGAACTGTGATCACAACAGATGCAAGTCTCACAGGTTGTGGAGCTGTTTGGGGGTCTCTGACAGCACAAGGAGTTTGGAATCCTCGAGAGGCGAGGTTACCAATCTATATCTTAGAACTCTGTTCTATTTTCAGAGCTCTTCAGGCTTGGTCTCTATTAAATAAAGAACCATATATTTGGTTTCAAACAGACAATGTCACAACAGTGGCATATATAAATAATCAAGGGGGGACTCACAGTCCCCTAGCAATGAAATAAGAATTTCTTGGCCGGAATCCAACTCTTGTCTAATCACTGCAATTCATATACCAGGTGTAAACAATTGGGAAGCAGATTATCTCAGCCGTGAGACTCTACATCCAGGGAAGTGGTCTCTCCATCCAGATGTGTTCTATCAGATTGTGCAGATGTGGGGTCTTCCAGACATAGAGCTGATGGCCTCTTGTCTAAACAAGAAACTTCCCAGATATCTCTCCAGGTCCAGGGGTCCTCAGGTGGAATTGATGGATGCTCTAGCATCCAGCTTACATTTTTCCACCTCTGGTTCTTCTTCTAAGAGTGATCTCAAAGATCATAATGGAACAATCTTATGTGTTTCTGATAGCACTAGCATGGCCTCACAGGTTCTGGTATGCAGACCTTTTCAGAATGTCCAGTTGCCAACCTTGGTCACTTCCTCCAAGACCAGACCTTCTGGGGCCCATTTAACAAGCTCCGTAGGGAGCTTGTGGGCCCGTGTTTCTGGCGAGTCTTGTCAGGGTTTTTTCCCCTGTTGTGTTTGCCATGTGCTGCTGGCAGCCATTTTACTCACCTCTCTTCCTGACTATGGTGCATTGTGGGGGATGCTGCTCACTTCCTGCACTTCCTTTTATGGCCAGACTGGTGTGCATCATCCATGTGAGACAGGATGCAGTCTCAGAATTGTGATGTCATCACTTATTATTTAAAGGGCCTCTGTTCAGTATGCTTTGCCTTTGCGTTGTCTCAGACCTGTTTGTGAGAGTTCCTGTGTATTACCTGGCTACTTGACATCCTTCCTGGTTCCTGATCCCTGGCTTGTTCCTGACACTACTGTTTTCCATGTTCCTGATTCCAGTTCGTCTGTCTATTCGCTTTGGCTCCTGACACGGCTCATCTGACTACCAGCTCTGGTTTTGACTCCTGGCTTGTTATTTGACTTGTGGACTTTTTATTATTTTTTGTTATTAATAAAGGTGTGATTATTTTTGCACTTCTTGTCTCAGTCTGATTCGTGGCACCCTGAAATTCCCAAAGGCCATGAATCCTGATGGTGCTAATAATCCACCTTTACCTGCCATCATTTCCAGGATGGATGAACAGGATCACCACTTGGATCAATTTGCACTAGCCGTGCAAACCCTGCTGACTTGCACCTGACTTGCACTGCACATTTGGACTAAAGTGTTCCACAAGTTATGGCTGCTCCTGTTTCTGCTGCTGCACCTATGCCTACCAGGAGCATGTCCGGTTCTGCACCTCTACCTCAGCTATATGGAGGCAATCCTATTCAGTGCAGAGGGTTTTTGAACCAGGTGGGCATTTATTTTGAGATGTTACCTCAGGCGTTTCCCTCTGACAGAGCTAAGGTGGGATTTCTCATCTCGTTACTCTCTGACACAGCTCTTGCCTGGGCTAATCCCTTGTGGGAGACTAATAAACCTGTGATTTCAAATTACCCTGAATTTGTGGCCTCCTTTCGAAAGGGTACTTGATGTTCTGGCTCGCTCCTCCTCTGCTGCTAAAAGACTCATGTCCATTCAGCAAGGTACAAGATCTGTTGCTCAGTATGCTATTGAGTTCCATACACTTGCCGCAGAGGTAGGTTGGAACAATGTAGCCCTTGTTGCCGCCTTCTTTCATGGGCTCTCTTATGCGATTAAAGACGAAGTTGCTGCCAGAGATTTACCAGAGGATCTTGAGGCATTGGTGTCTTTTTTAATCCTAATTGACATCAGACTCAGATAGAGGCCCTCTTTCAAGGAGCGCTTGCGGAAGCCTCCTGTTCCGTTGTCTCCTATGTGTTCGTTCCCACCCATGCTTCCCTCTCCTCCCATGCCTCCTGGTCCCGAGTCACCAGGTACTGCTGAGCTGATGCAGCTGGGATTCACGTGTCTCTCCGTGGCGGAGAGGGCCTTTAGGAGGAGGGAGGGGCTCTGCCTCTATTGTGGGTTACAAGGCCACCTTTTGAAGTCTTGTCCTACACGGCCGGGAAACGCTCACACCTAAGGTCCTGTCGGGGGCAGACCGTGGGTGGTTTATCCTCGTCGCCGGAACCGCTTAAAGAGAAACCTTTGGTCACGGTTGTCCTTTCCTGGGTGGACTCCTCCATAGTCACTCAGGCTCTTGTTGACTCCGGTGCTGCGGGCTATTGCATTGACAGTGCTTTTGTATCAAAGCATTCCATTACTGTTTTGCCTCGGTCCGTACCACTTGCTATTGAGGCCATTGATGGCAGGCCCCTTCAGCCCGCACTTGTTACTCATGAAACTGCTCCATTGTCCATGGCTGTTGGGGCTCTCCATTTTGAAATGCTCCAGTTCCAGGTGATAAACTCTCTGCATTTTCCGGTTGTTCTGGGTTATCCCTGGCTCCAAAAGCACAATCCCAGTCTCGACTGGCGCAGGTCTGAAATTTTGTTGTGGTCCCCGCAATGTATTTCCACTTCTTCGGAAACCAGTTAAAGTCTTGTGCACTTCTTCGGTATCTCAATTGCCAGAGGAGTACCGAGAATTCCTAGACGTGTTTGACAAGGTGCGTGCCGGTAAGTTGCCTCCTCACCGGTCTTACAATTGTGCCATAGACCTGCAACCCAGAGTCATTCCTCCTCGGGGCCGGGTGTACCCTCTGTCTTTTGCAGAGAATTGTGCTATGGAGGAGTATGTTGCCGATGCTCTGTCGTGGGGGATCATCCGCAAATCCTGCTCTCCTGCAGGGGCTGGCTTCTTCTTTGTGAAGAAAAAGGGTGGCGAGTTAAGACCATGTATCGATTATAGGGGTCTTAATTGTCTTACCATTAAGAATGCTTACCCTATTCCGCTTATTACGGAACTCTTTGACCGCCTCAAGGGAGCTACAGTCTTTACTAAACTTGATTTGAGAGGAGCGTACAATCTCGTAAGGATTAAGGAGGGTCACGAATGGAAAACAGCATTTAACACCAGGAGTGGGCATTTTGAGTATCTTGTAATGCCCTTTGGCCTATGTAATGCTCTTGCTGTTTTTCAGGAATTTATTAATGATGTCCTACGAGATATGTTGCAACAGTGTGTTGTGGTGTACTTAGACGACATCCTCATACACTCACCCACACTTGAGGCTCATCGTTCTGATGTTACACGGGTTCTTCAGAGACTACGTGAGAACGGCCTGTTTTGTAAACTCGAGAAATGTGAGTTCCACCAGACTCAAGTAACCTTCCTAGGTTATGTTATCTCCGTTGGAGGGTTCTCCATGGATCCTGACAAGTTATCTGCAGTTCTGCAGTGGCCTCGCGCAGTTGGTCTACGTTTTTTGGGGTTCGCCAATTACTATAGAAAGTTTATTAAGAACTTTTATTCCTTGGTCAAACCTATCACAGACATGACCCGTAAAGAAAATGATCCACTTCATTGGTCACCTACTGCCATTAAGGCCTTTGATAGTCTTAAGACTGCCTTTGCTGCCGCTCCAGTTCTGGCTCATCCTAACCCTGTCCTGCCTTTCGTTCTTGAGGTCGATGTGTCTGAGACTGGAGTAGGTGCCCTCTTGTCTCAACGTCCCACGCCTGACGGTTCCTTGCATCTGTGTGGTTTCTTCTCTAAGAAATTGTCTCCAGTGGGGTGCAATTATGAAATTGGCGACAGGGAATTACAGGCCATAATTTTGGCACTTAAGGAATGGAGGCATCTTCTTGAGGGTACTAGCGTGCCAGTGCTCATTCTTACTGACCTCAAGAATTTAACTTATCTATCTGAAGCAAAACGTTTGTCGCCCTGACAGGCCAGATGGGTGCTATTGTTGTCTCGGTTTAATTATGTGGTCTCCTACCTGCCTGGTAGTAAGAATGTTAGGGCTGATGCCCTCTCTCGACAATTTTCGCCTCTGTCCAAGGAGGAGTTTGTACCTACTCCTGTTATACCTCCTGACCATATTTTGGCTACCATACGTACTAATTTGACTTCTCCCTTGGGGGAGGAGATCCTGGCTGCACAAACCAATGCACCTCCTGAGAAACCTAGTGGTAAGTGTTTTGTTCCTGAGAATATTCAAACTAAACTTTTGCACACTTACCACTATCCTAAAGCCGCAGGTCACCCAGGCAAGAACCAAATGATTTGGTCTGTCACTTGACAATTCTGGTGGCCAGGTCTTCGTTCTGATGTTGCTGCATATGTTGCCTCCTGCTCAGTTTGTGCACAGAATAAGACTCCTCGGGATCTTCCTGTGGGTCTTCTTCAACCTATTGCTAATGGTGAGCGTCCTTGGACACATCTTTCCATCGACTTCATTGTTGAGCTCCCTGTTTCCAATGACAATACTGTTATCCTTATGGTGGTTGACCGTTGTTCTAAAATGTCACATTGCATTCCCTTGATGAAGCTGCCTACCGCTCAGGAGCTTGCTTCAATTTTTGCCCTGGAGGTCTTCCATTTACATGGGTTACCCAAGGAAATAGTGTCGGACCAGGGTAGCCAGTTTGTCTCCAGATTTTGTCGTTCCTTTTGTGCTCAAATGGGGATCCAGCTTTCCTTCTCCTCGGCATATCACCCTCAATCCAATGGGGCTGCGGAACGGTCTAATCAAGCTCTGGAACAGTTCCTCCATTGCTATGTCTCAGATCACCACAATAATTGGTCTGAACTGTTACCTTGGACAGAGTTTGCTCGTAATAGTGCTATTAATGCTTCCTCCAAGTTATCCCCATTCATGGCGAATTATGGGTTTCAACCATCCTTGTTGCCCGATTCATTCATGTCTCAGGGTATTCCGGCTTTGGAGGAGCATCTCCGGCAACTCCGTTCCACGTGGGTGCAGATTCAGGATTGCCTTCATCATTCTATGCAGCGCCAAAAGTTCCAGGCTGATCATAGGCGTCTGCCTGCACCTTCCTACCAGGTTGGTGAGAGAGTTTGGCTGTCCTCCCGCAACTTGAACCTATGTGTGCCTTCCAATAAATTGGCTCCCCGTTATGTTGGTCCTTTTCGAATACTCCGACGGGTTAATTCTGTGGCCTACGCTCTTGACCTTCCTCCTGCTATGTGCATCTCCAATGTTTTTCATGTCTCCCTCTTGAAGCCATTGGTTTGTAATCGGTTTACCACTGTGTTGTTTCATCCCCGTCCTATCTTTGTTGACAACCATGAGGAGTATGAGGTCAGCAGCATTATTGACTCTCGTATGTTCAGGGGCCGTGTACAGTATTTGGTTCACTGGAGGGGCTACGGTCTGGAGGAGCGTTATTGGGTTCCCTCCTCTGATGTTCATGCTACCACCATCCTCCGTGCCTTCCATGCCCATTTCCCCAATAAGCCTTTTGTCCTCCCGCGGGGGAAGGGTCGTTGAGGGGAGGGTACTGTCAGGGTTTTTTCCCTATTGTGCTTGCCATGTGCTGCTGGCAGCCATTTTACTCACCTCTCTTCCTGACTATGGTGCATTTTGGGGGATGCTGCTCACTTCCTACACTTCCTTTTATGGCCAGACTGGTGTGCATCATCCATGTGAGACAGGATGCAGTCTCAGAATTGTGATTTCATCACTTATTATTTAAAGGGCCTCTGTTCAGTATGCTTTGCCTTTGCGTTGTCTCAGGCCTGTTTGTGAGAGTTCCTGTGTATTACCTGGCTGCCTGACGTCCTTCCTGGTTCCTGATCCCTGGCTTGTTCCTGACACTGCTTTTTTTCCTTGTTCCTGATTCCGGCTTGTCTGACTATTCGCTTTTGCTCCTGACTCGGCTCGTCTGACTCCTGGCTTGTTATTTGACTTGTGGACTTTTTATTATTTTTTGTTATTAATAAAGGTGTGATTATTTTTGCACTTCTCATCTCAGTCTGATTCCTGGCACCCTGACAAGTCTTCAGACTCGCCAGAAACACAAGTTATGGAGCTGTGGTCTAAAGACCGCTGCTCCATAACCCTGTCCACCTGCTCTGATGAGGCGGACAGGAATCGCCAGAAATCAACCCGATTGAGTATGATCGGGTGGATTGACACCCCCCTGCTGGCGGCCGATTGGCCGCAAGTCTGCAGTGGGGGGCGTTGCACCAGCATCTCTTGTGAGCTGCTGGTGCAGTGCTGAATACGGAGAGCGTATTGCTCTCCGTATTCAGCAAGGTCTTGCAGACCTGATCCGCAGTGTCGGATCAGGACCGCAAGACCTTTCTTAAATAGGGGCCTCTGTCTCAAGGCCCGTTTTTCCATCCGGATCTCAAATCTCTAAATTTGATGGCATGGAAATTGAACGCTTAGTCCTTAGTCATAGAGGTTTATCTGACTCTGTTATTAACATTATGATACAGGCTTGTAAGCTATCACTAGGTTTGGAAAACCTGAATTTCATGCTGTTCCACTCATGGTTATTCTTGGCATTCTTTTAGAATTCCTAGGATTCTACAGTTTCTTCCAGATGTTTTGGATAAAGGTTTGTCTGCCAATACTTTGAAAGGACAGATCTATGCTCTTTCTGTTTTATTTCACAGAAAGATTGATAATCTTCCTGATGTTCACTGTTTCATACAAGCTTTGACTCGTATCAAACCTGTTATTCAATCTATCTCTCCTCCTTGGAGTCTAAATTTGGTATTAAAACTTTGTAGGCTCCTCCTTTTAACCCTATGCATTCTTGGACATTAAACTACTTTCTTGGAAAGTGTTATTTCTCTTGGCTATCTTTTTGAATTGTCTGCTCTCTCTTGCAAGTCTCTTTATCTGATATTCCATAAAGATAAAGCTGTTTTGCAGATTTCGTTTAAATCTTTGCTTAAGGTTGTGAATTCTAACAACATTAATAGGGAAATTATTATTCCTTCTTTGTGTCCAAAGATCTTTACACTTTTTGGATGTGGTAAGAACTGAAATATTATGTTTAGGTTAATAAAGATTTCATAAAGACTTCCAGTTTATTTGTTATTTTTTCTGTTTCCAGAAAAGGTCAGAAAGCCTCTGCCATTTCTTTGGCATCTTGGTTGAAACTTCTGATTCACAAAACTTATTTGAAGGTGGGGCAGTCTTCGCCTCAGAGAATAACCACTCATTCTACTAGATCAGTTGCCACATCTTGGGCTTTCAAGAATTAAGCTTCAGTTGATCAAATGTGCAAAGCAGCAACTTGGTTTTCTTTGCATACATTTTACTATCTTTTACCATAATTTTGTTTGTTGCTTCTTCGGAAGCAGCTTTTGGTAGAAAGGTTCTTCACGCAGCTGTCTCAGTTTGATTCTATTGGATTTAATTTCTCAGTGGAAATGTATCCCTCACTCTATAGTTACTCATGAACTTCCACATCTTGGGTATTATATCCCATTAGTAACTAGCTCGAGGACTCTCGCCACCTGTTACAGTTGCCTCCAGGCTGGCTGGAAGTTGGACCGTAGAAAAGGATGCTCCTAGCGCTCACCAAAGGAGCAGCAGCACCGTAGACACTCTAACTGCTGCGTAGCCACCAGAAGTAATGCAGACTCTATGAACCACCGCTGCTGGGCTGGTATCTCGCTGTCTGCTCTGCGCCCTGGACCTACGACCAGGCTCCAGTAGGTGAACCTCTTCCTTCTGTAGCAATCCCTGTAGCTAAGGGAGTATGAAAAACATAGCAATCCCTGTAGTGATATAAGCTGTATCTTACAAACATGAGTCAAAGCTTCAAGTTAGAGGGTCAACATAGGTCTGATGTGCTGGAGCTTTTTATTGAGGTTACATGCAAACAGGACACTCTCAGGGGGAGGCATAAAATCCCCCATCACACATTTGATATTAGATAGAGACACTCCCTTTGACAGGCCACAACAGCAGATAACATTACACACAAGAAAACAATGCAGTCCACCTTATCAATACTAGTCTGATTAGACAATGGGAAAGTCACTAAACCTAATTAGAGCTGATCCCAGCAAACTTGTATTTAGAATTGAACAAAATTAACTCTTAATGGCACACAATGAAACTGAACCAAGTGGGAGAAAGCCAGGGACAAGTCATTTCACAGGTCTGGGGACATAGTCTTAAAGGGGCATTGTTCATCAAAGTCACAATATGTCCCCAGATGGTTCT
Source organism: Bombina bombina (assembly GCF_027579735.1). Taxonomy (NCBI): domain Eukaryota; kingdom Metazoa; phylum Chordata; class Amphibia; order Anura; family Bombinatoridae; genus Bombina; species Bombina bombina. The sequence continues at coordinate 1,154,574,100 of NC_069504.1, forward strand.
TAAAGGGCCATACACACCCAATAAGAGTTAATATGTTCTCAGGGGCACAATCTTCCAGGGGCCATAGTCATGAGGAAGGAGGCTGGCAAATAGGCTTCTCCAAAATCCAGGGAAGCAGGGCAATTTTCCATTTAAAGGGCCAGTTACACATAGCAGTTTGTAACACCACCTATATGAAAGAAAACATAATTTATGTAAGAACTTACCTGATTAATTCATTTCTTTCATGGTGGCGAGAGTCCACGAGACCCATCTGTTACAGAAGCATTAGTTATTTTGTTGTGAAGAGCTTATTTCCCAGCAGCAATGCCTGAACCAGCAAGCCAGCGCCTAAGAAGGGCTCCAAGAAAACCGTAACAAGTTTCATTTCATAAAGAGTTAACTCTTTTTTTTCAGCTTTTAGAAACTATTGTCTAATCACCTCTGGAGCCAGACTGCTAATTGATAAGATGAACTTGTAAACTTGTTATCTTAAGTACTGTAATCCTATTGTGGCCTGTCAAAGGACAGTGCTCTCTATCTAAATGTGTGATGGGGGATTTTGTGCTTCCCCCCCTCTCCCCCTGGGAGTGCCCTGTGTGCATGTAACCTTAATAAAAAGCAGGCTGGGCATCCCAGTCCTGAGTTCTTGTTTTGACCCTCAATCGCAGCGTTGACTCGTTTTTGTGGGCAGAAGGGTATCCTAGCTGTACTGCAGCTAAGGGAGATTATTCTATATTTGCGAGACTCATATAGAATACTATGGAAAGCAGCTTCTCCCCTCTTTAGCAATAGGGATCCAGGCTACTAAGCGGTCCATCTCTCAGCGAGACTAAGGGTAACCGTAACATTTGGCGGCAGCGGTGGGATTTTCCTGGATTTCCTAGGAGAGGTACAGAACGGATGGAGAGCGCTTACGAAAAATTGAAGCGTACAACCCTAAAGGATTTACTTGAAAGCAGAGGGGGGTACGCCAGCAACCGGCCGAGGAGAGAGCTGATCGCAGAATTGACCGAACTGGATCAGAGCTTCACAATGGCGGAAACACCGACCACGATTAGTGACGAAAAAACCAGGATTGTTCGGGAAAGGCTCTCATTATACGGGCCGAACCCCTCCATGGAATTGGTACAGCAGTTGATGGCGGAGGCGGACGAGGATATACGAGAGACTCGAGCCCACGAACTCAACCTAGCGAACGCACACCGCAATGCTGAAGCCCCGCAGGTAATCATCCCTGTCGAAAATGCTGGGAGGCCCAAGATACCCTATGCGGCATTTCGACCCTTCCTAGAGAGCGAGACAGGGATTGATGAATATTTGGCGGACTTCGAAAGGCAATGTGCCCTGCACCAGATTCCCAACAGAGAGTGGCCCACGATATTGTCTGGGAAACTATCCGGGCGAGCCCTGGAAGCCTTTCGTACTCTGGGTGCTGAGGAAGTGACACAGTATGAGCTAGTTAAGGAGACACTGTTGCGACGGTACGCTGTAACTCCGGACACGTATCGCCGACAGTTTCGGGGCACGGAAAAGAAGCCTAACGATACCCATATGGAATGGAGGCACCGAATGCGGAGAGCGGCAAATCACTGGCTGAGCGGAAGTAAAGCGGTGACTGGGGAGGAAATTTTACAATTGTTTCTCTTAGAACATTTTTATAATGGCATGGAACAGCAAGGGAAGGAATGGCTGCGAGACAGGCGGCCTTCTACCTTAGAAGAAGCAGCCAAATTGGCCGATGAACATTATGACTCCCGTCTTCACGAACCCATGAACTACCGAGCTCCAGCACGGGTCGAACCCAGAGAGGTTTACCGTGCACCCCCTCGTGCTGAATTCCGAGCCCCGGTGCCCACAGGGCCCGTCCGACACTCAGGACCACCCAATAACAGCTCTGAGCGTCCCAGACCGACTTGCCACCGATGCAAGCAACCAGGGCATTTCATGGCTAGCTGCCCCCTTAATACGCACCAGACACCCAGGAATTACAATTACCCCTCTGGGTCCTATCGTCCGGCCCGGGCCCTCTGTGTTAACCAAGAGGCCCCTATGGAGGGATATGTGGGGCCGCTTCACGAGGCAGACCCTGTATATGCTGCCTCAGATAACCGCCAGCACCATCGGCAGAGGGTATGGCTCGAGGGGCGATCTACCGAGGGATTGCGAGACACAGGGGCTACTATCACGCTGGTACAGAGTCATTTGGTGCCAGAGCACAAGCGATCTGGACAGACTGTGGCCGTTAGAGTGGTGGGGGGGGATGTGTACAAAATTCCAACAGCTAAAGTGCATCTTGATTGGGGAGCGGGAAAGGGGGCTGTGAACGTGGGCCTAATGGATAATTTACCTGCCGAAGTACTACTGGGCAACGATTTGGGCCCCATGACTTCTGCCTATGCTCCAGTATGCAACAACGAGGCGGACCCAGTGACTACAAGGGCCCAAGCCCGGACGGAGCGAGAGCTTTCACCAGTGCGGGAGACACAGGTAAGACCTACCCCGACCTTGCCTGACAGGTTAGGCCCCATACCCTGGGACACCCCAGATGCTTTCGAGGCAGAGTCTAAGACTGACCCGACCTTACAAAAGTACCGGGAACGAGCAGAGACCGGAGGGGGCGGGGCAGATAACGAAACATTCTTATGGGAAAAAAGGAAACTATACCGCTGGACAGAGAAAAGGGGACAGCGTAGGCGACAGCTGGTAGTGCCCCACAAATACCGTCAAGAAATCCTCAAAATAGGCCACGACATCCCCTTAGCAGGCCACCTAGCCGTTACCCGTACCCTACACCGCATTACTCACACGTTCTTTTGGCCAGGGGTGCACGCTGACGTTAGAACTTACTGTAACACCTGCGATGTGTGTCAACGAGTAGGAAGGCGAGGCGATCACCCTAAAGCCCAGCTAGTAAATATGCCCATTGTAGAGGAACCCTTCAGCCGGGTTGCTATTGACCTAGTGGGACCACTGGCTACCCCTAGTCCCTCCGGTAAGCGATACATTCTTACCGTAGTGGACTACGCTACCAGGTACCCAGAGGCTGTCGCCCTATCCAACATACAAGCGGATACGGTAGCGAATGCACTAGTACAGGTGTTCTCCCGGGTAGGATTTCCAAAAGAAATCCTATCCGACCGAGGCACCCAATTTACGGCTGAATTGACCCAACAACTCTGGCAGGTTTGCAAAATTAAGTCCCTCCTAAGCTCCCCATACCACCACCAGACGAACGGGCTGTGTGAGAGGTTCAATGGGACCCTCAAGCAAATGCTCAAGACGTTCACTCAGGAATACCGAGACTGGGAACGCTTCCTGCCGCACCTCCTATTTGCTTATCGGGAGGTGCCCCAGGAAACGACAGGGTTCTCTCCCTTCGAGTTGCTCTACGGAAGAAAGGTACGGGGACCCCTAAACCTGATCCGGGAGCACTGGGAGGGAGAGATGGAGGCTGACGGTGTCCCAATTGTGCCATACGTGCTGGAACTCAGGGACGAATGGAGCAATTAGCCAAATCCGTGCGGGCTAATCTCCAGTTGGCCCAGAGAAGACAGAAAGTATGGTACGATCGGGGGGCCCGAAAGAGAATCTTCACCATAGGACAAAAGGTGTTAGTACTTAAGCCGGTGAAGACAGACAAATTGCAGGCGTCCTGGCAGGGTCCCTACCAGATCGTAGAGAAAAGGGGAGACACCACTTATGTGATAGCTAGCTGCCACGACAACAATCTTAGAAAGACATTCCATGTAAACATGCTCAAGGAATATTTTGAGCGACCAGAGAACGTAACGGCCGTATGTTGTTCCCCTCAGGAAGACCCCGACAGTTTACCTATTCCAGACCTATTAGAAAAGAGCCTCCCCACAGGTATAGTGGCGCAGGTTCAGATAGGGGACCGACTTAGCCCCACTGAAAGGGAGCAGCTCAACCAACTCCTCCAGTCCAAACACCTCACCTTCTCCCCGAAGCCAGGGTACACTACTTTAACCACCCACCAGGTAGATACTCCGGGACAAGCTCCCTTGCGCCAGGCTCCGTACCGAATCCCCGAAGCAGTTAGGACAGGAATGAAGAAGGAGATCGATGAGATGCTCCAGCTCAGGGTAATTGAGCCCTCCGATAGTCCCTGGGCCTCCCCAGTTGTCTTGGTGCCCAAGAAAGATGGGACCACCCGGTTCTGCGTAGACTATCGGAGGCTCAATGAAAATACCGTGACGGACGCTTACCCTATGCCCAGGGTAGACGAGCTACTCGATCGTATAGCCAGGGGAAATTACCTGACCACTATTGACCTCTGCAAAGGTTACTGGCAGATTCCCCTGGCCCCGGAGGCTATCCCCAAGTCGGCATTCATCACCCCATTCGGCTTATATCAGTTTAGGGTAATGCCGTTTGGGATGAAGAATGCCCCAGCTACATTCCAGCGCTTGGTGGATAGGCTCCTGGATGGCTTCCAGAGTTTTGCTTGCGCCTACCTGGACGACATAGCGATCCACAGTGAGTCCTGGGAGGACCACTTAGCTCATGTGGGAATGGTTCTGGATCAGATCCGGGCTGCTGGCCTGACTCTGAAGCCAGAAAAATGCCACTTTGGGATGGCCGAGGTACAGTACCTGGGTCACCGGGTGGGGTGTGGAAAGCAGCGACCAGAGCCGGCCAAAATAGAAGCTGTCGCCAATTGGCCCACCCCCATCACTAAGACTCAGGTCCTAGCCTTCCTGGGCACGGCAGGGTACTATAGACGGTTTGTACCAGACTACAGCACACTTGCCAAACCCCTGACTGACTTGACCAAGAAGAACTTACCTCGACAGGTCCTGTGGTCTCCCCACTGTGAAACGGCTTTCCAGGCTCTCAAAAATGCTCTAATTAACGCTCCTGTCTTGGCGGCCCCAGCCCTTAACAAACGTTTTATCGTCCATACAGATGCTTCCATGTTCGGGCTGGGAGCCGTCCTCAGCCAAGTAGGCGAAGATGGAGGGGAGCATCCAGTTGCCTACATCAGCCGGAAGCTCCTGCCCCGCGAAGTCAGCTATGCAGCGGTCGAAAAGGAGTGTTTGGCTTTGGTGTGGGCATTAAAGAAATTGACTCCCTATTTATATGGTCAGGAGTTCACTCTGGTCACCGACCATAACCCGTTGGTGTGGCTGAACCGGGTCTCTGGAGATAACGGCAGGCTATTACGTTGGAGCTTATCGTTGCAAACCTTCAATTTCACCATTACTTACAGACCTGGGAAACAGAATGGCAACGCCGACGGGTTGTCCAGACAAACCGACCTCAGCCCTGCATAACCAGCGGTCTGGACAGCCTTAGTCTGCCCCGAAAAGGGGTCAGACCGTGTCTGCCAGAGTGTTCCACAGAAAGGGAGCAATGTTACAGAAGCATTAGTTATTTTGTTGTGAAGAGCTTATTTCCCAGCAGCAATGCCTGAACCAGCAAGCCAGCGCCTAAGAAGGGCTCCAAGAAAACCGTAACAAGTTTCATTTCATAAAGAGTTAACTCTTTTTTTTTTCAGCTTTTAGAAACTATTGTCTAATCACCTCTGGAGCCAGACTGCTAATTGATAAGATGAACTTGTAAACTTGTTATCTTAAGTACTGTAATCCTATTGTGGCCTGTCAAAGGACAGTGCTCTCTATCTAAATGTGTGATGGGGGATTTTGTGCTTCCCCCCCTCTCCCCCTGGGAGTGCCCTGTGTGCATGTAACCTTAATAAAAAGCAGGCTGGGCATCCCAGTCCTGAGTTCTTGTTTTGACCCTCAATCGCAGCGTTGACTCGTTTTTGTGGGCAGAAGGGTATCCTAGCTGTACTGCAGCTAAGGGAGATTATTCTATATTTGCGAGACTCATATAGAATACTATGGAAAGCAGCTTCTCCCCTCTTTAGCAATAGGGATCCAGGCTACTAAGCGGTCCATCTCTCAGCGAGACTAAGGGTAACCGTAACACCATCCATTTTTCTGGGGTTATGATTTTTTTGTATAAAGAACATTATTTATTTTATGCTTTTACTCCTTATACACCTCATTAACTTGGCTATACATTAAACTGAGGTATGAGTGAGGTGAGGGGTGTATTTATAGGCATTTGAGGTTTGGGAAGCGTTGTTGTTTCCAGAATGTCTTTTCACAAGCGTTGTTGTTTCCAGAGTGTCTTTTCACAAGCGTTGTTGTTTCCAGAATGTCTTTTCACAAGCATTGTTGTTTCCAGAATGTCTTTTCACAAGCGTTGTTGTTTCCAGAATGTCTTTTCACAAGCGTTGTTGTTTCCAGAGTGTCTTTTCAGAAGCGTTGTTGTTTCCAGAGTGTCTTTTCACAAGCGTTATTGTATTCAGAGTGTCTTTTCACAAGCGTTGTTTCCAGAATGTCTTTTCACAAGCGTTATTGTATTCAGAGTGTCTTTTCACAAGCGTTGTTGTTTCCAGAGTGTCTTTTCACAAGCGTTATTGTATTCAGAGTGTCTTTTCACAAGCGTTATTGTATTCAGAGTGTCTTTTCACAAGCGTTATTGTATTCAGAGTGTCTTTTCCTAAGCGTTGTTTTTTCCAGTGTCTTTTTTTTTTTTTTTTAAAGTTTTTTATTAAGACAATAGTAGAGCAAAACATAAACATGAACATACGTAACGTTATACATTACATTATTATCTGCACTTACAGACATTTAAAGAGTTTGAGGAAAATTTAGTACAGTGCGAGTTAATTAAAACAATTATGTTATAGTATCTGAGTCTACATTCTCTTTCATCTACATCGATTACGCATGTTTCGGTGATGAAAATGATGTCTTATTTTTCTATGATGAGAGATAGAGAGGATGTATTTTTAATAATATCTACACCATCAAGACCAGGGTGTCCAAGAGTAGTATTTAGAAAAAGGCGTCTGAAATGTCTAAAATCCAGGGGGGTAATTCCTGGTCACGTCTGTAATGCCGGCCCAAGGGTGGAGGGTCAGAAAGGAGGAGTGGGATTGGGGTTAAGGTAGAGAGGGTGGTTTTGGTGAGAGGGGGTAAGCAAGGAGTAAAATAGCTACCCCTCTGGAATTTGATTCAAAAGGGGCCTCAATTACCACGGGAAACCTTTTAGATGTACGGGATAGGGGAGAGTCTTGTATCCAATGAGTCTCCTATATGCAAGCTATATCTATTTTGTGTTTTTGTAAGTGATTGGATAGTAGGCTGCATTTAGTTGGAGAATTAAGCCCCTATACATTCAGAGATAGGCATCTAAGACCTTCCATTCCTAAGTTTCAGTTGTGGGAGAGAATAGATACCAGAAATGTAGGCTATATGAACGAAAGGGTAGGGGGGAAGAGGTGGGTCAGGGGGCTAGTTATTCACACCCTTGGGCTCGGCGGTGAAGGACTATTCACAAAAAATTCTGGAGCTGGTCAGGTTATAGACATTAGTCTGGTGGTGTAATTGTGATTTGTAGAAAGAAGAGGGGGCAAAGATTTACAGCGGACAAGAGCCGCTTAGGTTTGAAAAAGAGGAAAAGATAAGAGAGGGGATTAAAGAATTAAGGCAGAGGGCCTTAAAAGAGAGGTGAAAGAGTTAATAAGGGATATGGGGGGGAAGAGAGAGGGGCGGAGCCAGAGAAAGAAGCAGAGATTAGTTTATGGTATCAATAATCAAACAGAGTACGGAGTTTTGTTGGGGGTATGAGTAAGGTGGTCCGGTCAAGTACTGTTAAGGTTAAGTGAGGGTGAGCTCGGTTGGTGAGGTTAGAGCACCCCTCCAGATAGGGTGATGATTTGGTAGTGGTGGAAGTGAAGAGTATGTGGAGTGTGAGTTATTTATTTTTTTAAAATATTTTTATTGAGAGCACAGATGGGGTACAAAAAAGAAAAAGGTGAAGACAATAGCAGTGGGGAACAGTATCAGCATCATAACATCAAAAGAAATATCTGTCATGGCTTCCCTTCAGAGGAAAGGAGAATACCATGAGACAAAAAGAATAATCCAGCAACCAGGCATTAAACAAATCATAACATTAAAACTCTTTAGCTAGAATAAACTGGACTCTTCACTATCTGTCCCAACTATGTCTTCCAATATGTCTCATCTGTGAGCTTATTTTCTAATAAGGATTGCTATACAACACATAAAACTAAAAAAAAACGGAAAAAAAGAAAGAGAGAAGAGAAAAAAAAAAAGAAAAGAAAAAAAAGTAAATACGCATAAATTTATGTGTTCTTATCAGCCTTCAAGTTTACGGTCACGTTCAATTCTCTATGGTAATGACTTGTTATACCTGCGGCAATTCCCCTCTTAGTGTTGCATTCATAACGTATTCTGTTGATCTTAGCGGATAAATAATTTTCTTCTGTGTATCTATTGCCTGGGAGTATATAAAGATTTCCCACTTTTTGAAAAAAATCTTGACTTCCTTACTTTTATCTTGTTCTATCATACATTGTTCTAATGTCATTTGTTTAAAGATAAAGTTACTCACTTCTGCTATGGATGGTAGTTTTTTTGAGATCCAAGTTCTCAGCAATAGAAACCTAGCCACCCCTATCACTAATTCAATGAATAGTTTATTTTTTATTCTGGAGTCTGCATGAAATAGGAAAAAGACTATGTCTCGGGAGATTGATATCCCTGTTTTTAAAATCCTTGAGAGTAGAAAACTTATTTTATTCCAGTACTGTCTAACTAATGTACATTCCCAAAAATAGTGTACAATATAAGCCCCTCTGTCACCACATTTCACACATTTGTCCTTAATTTGGCTATTCCATCTTGACATGGCACATGGTGTCAGATATGTTTGATTAAGCAGGAAGATATGTGCTTCTCTAAAGTTGGTAGAAGTGAAAATCTTATTTATTTTATTAATACTATTATATATACGATCTTCGTTACATTCTCTAAACCCCTTCAGTTGCCATTTTTTGACGGTAAGTTTTAAGTTTAAACTACCCTCCTGTCTCAAAGATTCATTGTACCATTTTCTAATCGAGAAATCTCCTGCTTTACTTAAATTAAAGTTCAGCATAAGTGAGGGCCAATCCCAATCCTTATTTTGGAGGTGTAATAGCTTATTGGCTAGACTCCTTGTTTGTAAGTAAGCAAAAAAAAATTTATTAGGTAAGTCAAATTCAGCTCTTAATTCCTCAAACGTTTTAATGTGCGGATTTTCTGTGTTGAAATTAATCATTTGACCGATATATATCAATCCCTTACTTTTCCACCTATGGAAGACTGCAGATTTTAACGCTTCCGGGAAAAGGGGATAGCCAGTAATTGTTAAATAATTAGATATTGTGTAGTTAACTTTTAATTTCTTGCAATACTGCTGCCACGCTTTTATAATATTCATGACTGAGCTGATCTTCTTGATCTTCTTAGGAATATCTGCAACTTTAGTATGTAAAAGAGCCTTTAGAGAGTAAGGTTTCACTATTCCCTCTTCCAATGGTCTAGCTGTATAATATTCCTTATCTAACAGCCATTCAGCTGCAATTTTAACAAGGCATGCTAAGTTATATTTTCCTATATCTGGAAGTGCAAATCCTCCAGATTCCTTTAAAAGACACAATATTTTAAGAGAGATTTTTTTTCTTTTCTTACCCCACAGAAAATCGATTATATTTTTATTGAATACCTTAATATCTGTGGACTTAATGAGTAAAGGTAGATTCTGCATTTTATACAATATCTTTGGGAAAATAATCATTTTAATTAAGCTAATTTTGCCTGACAGGGCCAAGGGGATATATTTCCACACATTTAACTGGTCGGTAATTTTCTGTAAAATTGGTTTAACATTCAAGTCATACCACAACCTAGGGTTCTTACTGAGATTAATTCCAAGATATGTAATCTGATCTACTACTTTATAAGGAAACAAAGTATTAGATTCTTTTTGTTTATTAAGCCATAGGAGTTCAGTTTTATTAAAATTCACTCTATAACCCGAAAAGGAGCTATATAGCTCTATTATATCCATAAGTTGTGGGATGCTCTGATTGCTGTTTCTCAAGAATATCAACACATCATCAGCATATAGTAAGATCTTTTCCTCTATATTATTACAAACAATCCCTTGCATCTCTTGACGGATTTTAATAGCTAATGATTCGATAGACTGGTTGAACAAGAAAGGTGACAAGGGACAACCTTGTCTTGTACCTCTTTTCAGAGCAATATCTGCGGATTCCACTCCATTCACTGAAATTACAGATATCAGATTTTTATATATTGCTTTGATATAATTTAGGAAGGGGCCCGAGAAACCAAACTTAGACAGTGATGTGAAAAGATGATCCCACTGTACCGCATCAAAAGCTTTTTCTGCATCTATGGCTATTAAGGCTGCATCTTCTTTAGTCTCCTGGTGTTTATCTGCCAGATCGTTAAAATATTCAATAATAATACAAGCTTTGCGTATATTAACCACAGAACTTCGATTATTCATAAACCCTACTTGATTTGTATGTATGATATTGCCAAAAAATTTTTTTAATCTTTCCGCGACTATTATTGCTAGGATCTTATAGTCCACGTTTAGTAGGGAAATAGGTCTATATGCGTCTGGCATCTCAGGGTCCCTTCCTTTTTTATATATCAAAATTGTATTTGCTTTAGTGAAGTTCTTTGACATGCTAGAATTCTCGGAATAATACCAGTTATATAATTTGGTCAAATATGGTGCAATTTCTTTTTTTAAAATTTTATAGAACTCGGCTGGCAGATGATCCGGCCCGGGTGCTTTATTTAATTTAATCTTGTTAATTGTTGTTTCTACTTCTTCTATCGTGATAGGCTGATTAATTGTATTAGCTTCTTCCAGTGTTATTTTAGGGGTAGTTATTGAATCCCAGAACCGCCTTTTATTCGAGCTGTCTAACTCAGTTGCCCCGTAAAATTTGCTATATATTTGATAAAAGATCTCATTTATTTCTAACGGGTCATGTATATATGTATCTTCCACTTTTATTGCCGGTATTATATTAGTTTTTTTTTCAGATTTAACTACTTTCGCTAGGAGACTACCTGTTTTATTACCAAATTTCATAAACTTAGCTTTACTTTTGAGATCTTCTTTAATAGTTTCTTGTGTGTAGAATGTGTCCCTTTCTTGTTTTGCCTGGGTATACCTGAACCAGTTATTTTTTGTAGTGCTAGATAGATATCTATTGTAGGAATTTATAACTTGATTCGTTAATTGTTCTTCCCTTATCTTTCTTTTCTTTTTAAATGTGGCCATATAGCTTATTATTTCTCCCCTTAACACCGATTTGGCTGTTTCCCAAAGTATTTCTATCCTATCTAGATATTCTCTGTTCAAATTTATAAAAATATTGAATTTTTCTTTCATGTAATTAGCAAGAGTCCATGAGCTAGTGACGTATGGGATATACATTCCTACCAGGAGGGGCAAAGTTTCCCAAACCTTAAAATGCCTATAAATACACCCCTCACAACACCCACAATTCAGTTTTACAAACTTTGCCTCCTATGGTAGTGGTGAAGTAAGTTTGTGCTAGATTCTACGTTGATATGCGCTCCGCAGCAGGTTGGAGCCCGGTTTTCCTCTCAGCGTGCAGTGAATGTCAGAGGGATGTGAGGAGAGTATTGCCTATTTGAATGCAATGATCTCCTTCTACGGGGTCTATTTCATAGGTTCTCTGTTATCGGTCGTAGAAATTCATCTCTTACCTCCCTTTTCAGATCGATGATATACTCTTTTATATACCATTACCTCTGCTGATTCTCGTTTCAGTACTGGTTTGGCTTTCTACAAACATGTAGATGAGTGTCCTGGGGTAAGTAAATCTTACTTTCTGTGACACTCTAAGCTATGGTTGGGCACTTTTTATAAAGTTCTAAATATATGTATTCAAACATTTATTTGCCTTGACTCAGGATGTTCAACATTCCTTATTTTCAGACAGTCAGTTTCATACTTGGGATAAATGCATTTGTTTCAATCATTTTTTCTTACCTTAAAAAATTTGACTTTTTCCCTGTGGGCTGTTAGGCTCGCGGGGGCTGAAAATGCTTCATTTTATTGCGTCATTCTTGGCGCGGACTTTTTTGGCGCAAATTTTTTTTTTCTGTTTCCGGGGTCATACGTGTCGCCGGAAGTTGCGTCATTTTTTGACGTTTTTTTGCGTCAAAAGTGTCGGCGTTCCGGATGTGGCGTGATTTTTGGCGCCAAAAGCATTTAGGCGCCAAATAATGTGGGCGTCTTTTTTGGCGCTAAAAAATATGGGCGTCATTTTTGTCTCCACATTATTTAAGTCTCATTATTTATTGCTTCTGGTTGCTAGAAGCTTGTTCACTGGCATTTTTTTCCCATTCCTGAAACTGTCATTTAAGGAATTTGATCAATTTTGCTTTATATGTTGTTTTTTCTTTTACATATTGCAAGATGTTCCACATTGCAACTGAGTCAGAAGATACTTCAGGAAAATCGCTGCCCAGTGCTGGAGCTACCAAGCTAAGTGTATCTGCTATAAACTTTTGGTATCTGTTTCTCCAGCTGTTGTTTGTATTGCATGTCATGACAAACTTATTAATGCAGATAAAATTTCCTTTAGTACTGTTACATTACCTGTTGCTGTTCTGTCAACATCTAATTTTCAGAGTGTTCCTGATAACATAAGAGATTTTATTTTTTAAATCCATTAAGAAGGCTATGTCTGTTATTTCTCCTTCTAGTATACATAAAAGTCTTTTAAAACTTCTCTTTTTTCAGATGAATTTTTAAATGAACATCATCATTCTGATACTGATAATGGTTCTTCTGGTTCAGAGGTTTCTGTCTCAGAGGTTGATGCTGATAAATCTTTGTATTTGTTCAAGATGGAATTTATTTGTTCTTTACTTAAAGAAGTATTAATTGCATTAGAAATAGAGGATTCTGGTCCTCTTGATACTAAATCTAAACGTTTAAATAAGGTTTTTAAATCTCCTGTAGTTATTCCAGAAGTATTTTCTCTCCCTGATGCTATTTCTGAAGTAATTTCCAGGGAATGGAATAATTTGGGTAATTCATTTACTCCTTCTAACGTTTAAGCAATTATATCCTGTGCCATCTGACAGATTAGAGTTTTGGGACAAAATCTCTAAGGTTAATGGGGCTGTCTCTACTCCTGCTAAACGTACTACTATTCCTATGGCAGATAGTACTTCATTTAAGGATCCTTTAGATAGGAAAATTGAATCCTTTCTAAGAAAAGCTTACTTATGTTCAGGTAATCTTCTTAGACCTGCTATATTTTTAGCGGATGTTGCTGCAGCTTCAACTTTTTGGTTAGAAGTTTTAGCGCAACAAGTAACAGATCATAATTTTATAGCATTATTATTTTTCTATAACATGCTAATAATTTTATTTGTGATACCAACTTTTGATTTCATTAGAGTTGATGTCAGGTATATGTTTCTAGCTATTTTAGCTAGAAAAGCTTTATGGCTTAAAACTTGGAATGCTGATATGTCTTCTAAGTCAACTTTGCTTTCCCTTTCTTTCCAGGGTAATAAATTATTCGATTTTCAGTTGGATTCTATTATCTCAACTGTTACTGGAGGGAAGGGAACTTTTTTACCAAAGGATAAAAAATCTAAAGTAAATTTAGGTCTATTAATCATTTTCATTCCTTTCCTCACAACAAGGAACGAAAGCCTGATCCTTCATCCTCAGGAGCGGTATCAGTTTGGAAACCATTTCCAGTTTGGAATATATCCAAGCCTTATAGAAACCTATAGCCAGCTCCTAAATACCCATGAAGGTGCGGCCCTCATTCCAGCTCAGCTGGTATGGGGTAGTTTACATTTTCTTCAAGGAAATTTGGATCAATTCCGTTCACAATCTCTGGTTTCAGAACATTGTTTCAGAAAGGTACAGAATTGGCTTCAAGTTAAGGCCTCCTGCAAAGAGATTTTTTTCTTTCCCGTGTCCCAGTAAACACAGCAAAGGCTCAGCATTTCTGAAATGTGTTTCAGATCTAGAGTTGGCTGGAGTAATTATGCCAGTTCCAGTTCTGGAACAGGGGCTGGGGTTTTATTCTATCTCTTCATTGTACCAAAGAAGGTCAATTCCTTCAGACCAGTTCCGGATCTATCTATTGAATCGTTATGTAAGGATACCAACATTCAAGATGGTAACTGTAGGACTATCCTGCCTTTTGTTTAGCAAGGGCATTATATGTCTACAATAGATTTACAGGATGCATATCTGCATATTCCGATTCATCCAGATCACTTTTAGTTTCTGAGATTCTCTTTTTAGACAAGCATTACCAGTTTTGTGGCTCTACCGTTTGGCCTAGAGTCAGCTCCAAGAATTTTTTTCAAAGGTTCTCGGTGCCCTTCTGTCTGTAATCAGAGAACAGGGTTTTGGTATTTCCTTATTTGGATGATATCTTGGTACTTGCTCAGTCTTCACATTTTCGCAGAATCTCATACGAATCGACTTGTGTTGTTTCTTCAAGATCATGGTTGGAGGATCAATTTACCATTCAGTTCATTGTTTCCTCAGACAAGGGTAACCTTTTTAGGTTTCCAGATAGATTCAGTGTCTATGACTCTGTCCTTGTCAGATAAGAGAAGTTTAACATTGTTATCAGCTTGTCAAAACCTTCAGTCACAATCATTCCCTTTGGTAGCCTTATGCATGGAAATTTTTAGGTCTTAGGACTGCCGCATCGGATGCGATCTCCTTTGCTCGTTTTCACATGCGACCTCTTCAGCTCTGTATGCTGAACCAGTGGTGCAGGGATTACACAAAGATATCTCAATTAATATCTTTAAACCAATTATACGACACTCTCTGACATGGTGGACAGTTCACCATCGTTTAGTTCAGGGGGCTTCTTTGTTCTTCCGACCTAGACTATATCTCAACAGATGCAAGTCTTACAGGTTGGGGAGCTGTGTGGGGGTCTCTGACGGCACAAGGGGTTTGGGAATCTCAGGAGGTGAGATTACCGATCAATATTTTTGAACTCCGTGCAATTTTCAGAGCTCTTCAGTCTTGGCCTCTTCTGAAGAGAGAGTTGTTCATTTGTTTTCAGATAGACAATGTCACAGCTGTGGCATACATCAATCATCAAGGAGGGTCTCACAGTCCTCTGGCTATGAAAGAAGTATCTCGAATTTTGGTTTGGGCGGAATCCAGCTCCTGTCTAATCTCTGCAGTTCATATCCCAGGTATAGACAATTGGGAAGCGGATTATCTCAGTCGCCAAACGTTGCATCCGGGCGAATGGTCTCTTCGCCCAGAGGTATTTCTTCAGATTGTTCAAATGTGGGAACTCCCAGAAATAGATCTGATGGCTTCTCATCTAAACAAGAAACTTCCCTGGTATCTGTCCAGATCCCGGGATCCTCGGGCGGAAGCAGTGGATACATTATCACTTCCTTGGAAGTATCATCCTGCCTATATCTTTCCGCCTCTAGTTCTTCTTCCAAGAGTATTCTCCACCTGCTGGTAGCTCCAGCATGGCCTCACAGGTTTTGGTATGCGGATCTTGTCCGGATGGCCTCTTGCCAGCTGTGGACTCTTCCGTTAAGACCAGACTTTCTGTCGCAAGGTCCTTTTTTCCATCAGGATCTCAAATCCTTAAATTTTAAGGTATGGAGTTTGAACGCTTGATTCTTGGTCAAAGAAGGTTTCTCTGATTCTGTGATTAAATACTATGTGACAGGCTCGTAAATCTGTATCTAGAGAGATATATTATAGAGTCTGGAAGACTTATATTTCTTAGTGTCTTTCTCATCATTTTTTCCTGGCATTCTTTTTGAATACCGAGAATTTTTCAGTTTCTTCAGGATGGTTTAGATAAAGGTTTGTCCGCAAGTTCCTTGAAAGGACAAATCTCTGCTCTTTCTGTTCTTTTTTCACAGAAGGATTGCTAATCTTCCTGATATTTCATTGTTTTGTACAAGCTTTGGTTCGTATAAAACCTGTCATTCAGTCAATTTCTCCTCCTTGGAGTTTGAATTTGGTTCTGGGGGCTTTTCAAGCTCCTCCTTTTGAACCCATGCATTCTTTGGTCGTTATATTACTTTCTTGGAAAGTTTTGTTTCTTTTGGCCATCTCTTCTGCCAGAAGAGTCTCTGAATTATCTGCTCTTTCTTGTGAGTCTCCTTTTCTGATTTTTCATCAGGATAAGGCGGTGCTGCGAACTTCTTTTGAATTTTTTACCTAAGGTTGTGAATTCTAACAACCTTAGTAGAGAAATTGTGGTTCCTTCATTATGTCCTAATCCTATGAATTCTAAGGAGAAATCATTGCATTCTTTGGATGCTGTTAGAGCTTTGTATTATTATGTTTAAGCTACTGTCTTTCCGAAAGACTTCTAGTCTATTTGTCATCTTTTCCGGTTCTAGAAAAGGCCAGAAAGCTTCTGCCATTTCTTTGGCATCTTGGTTGAAATCTTTATTTTATCATGCCTATGTCGAGTCGGGTAAAATTCCGCCTCGAAGGATTACAGTTCATTCTACTAGGTCAGTTTCTACTTCCTGGGCGTTTAGGAATGAAGCTTCGATTGATCAGATTTGCAAAGCAGCAACTTGGTGAATCTTCTGCTTATGTTTTTCATTACACTTTATTTTGGGTGTGGATTATTTTCAGCAGGAATTGGCTGTCTTTATTTTATCCCTCCCTCTCTAGTGACTCTTGTGTGGAAAGATCCACATCTTGGGTAGTCATTATCCCATACGTCACTAGCTCATGGACTCTTGCTAATTACATGAAAGAAAACATAATTTATGTAAGAACTTACCTGATAAATTCATTTCTTTCATATTAGCAAGAGTCCATGAGGCCCGCCCTTTTTTGTGGTGGTTATGATTTTTTTGTATAAAGCACAATTATTCCAATTCCTTATTTTATATGCTTTCGCACTTTTTTCTTATCACCCCACTTCTTGGCTATTCGTTAAACTGAATTGTGGGTGTGGTGAGGGGTGTATTTATAGGCATTTTAAGGTTTGGGAAACTTTGCCCCTCCTGGTAGGAATGTATATCCCATACGTCACTAGCTCATGGACTCTTGCTAATATGAAAGAAATGAATTTATCAGGTAAGTTCTTACATAAATTATGTTTTCTCTTAACATAGCTACAAAAGATGCATGTATTTCGGGAAGTGAAAGAAGTTTCTTTTAGGAACTCTTATTAATATTTCCTCTAGGGTAAGTTCTAGTGTAATGGGAGCGTGATCAGATATGATCACATCTTTTATATCTGCCTTTGGGTTAGCCAACAATAAGGGCTCAGATATCAGGAAAAAATCAATCCTCGATAGTGATTCTAGTGATTTTGATAAGCATGTGAATCTTTTTAAATCTGGATATTGGAGTCTCCAAATATCATGGACTTTAAGTGATTTTTTAAATGTATGCAGGATTCTCATTTCCTTCGATATTCTAGAATCCTTTTTCCTACCTTTTGTACTTTTCCTGTCTAGTGGGAATCTAGGTGTTAAATTAAAATCACCAGCAATTATTAAATTTTTTTCATTATACTTTAACATTAATACCTGCAATTTATTCCAAAATTCCAGGTCCAGATTATTTGGGCCATAGACATTACACAAAGTATAAATCTTTTTTTTTATTTCTATTTCAATAATAATATAACGTGCATTGTCATCTTTTTTAACTTCAAGAATTTTATATTCTAGATTCTTACCAAGTAGTATAGCTACGCCCTTTTTCCTTTCTAAACATGGAGTGGCAACTACTTCTTTTACCCAATTAACTTTTAATTTAGCTAATTCTGTTGCCGACAACCTGACTTCCTGGAGAAAGGCAATATCAGTGTTTAATTTTTTAAGATGCTTTAAGATTGTCTTTCTTTTGATAGGGGACACAATACCACCAACATTCCAAGATGTAAGACCTAGTAGGTTCCTAATTTTATTCTATGCAGACTACCGGCCACAGATTTTCCAACACTACTAGACATATCCTTAACTTTGTGAGAGGCTGACAAGAAGACAAAAAAAAAAACAAAAAGAAAAAACAAAACAATGAAAATACAAATCAAAACCAGTTAAAATGTTAACGCTGTTCTCCTTTATGTCATAAATCCTGACAAACTGTGACATAATATTGTTTAGCTTCTTCATTATTCTGAAAAGATTTAAAGCCATCCTTGCCTCCTACTTTCAAGGTAGCAGAATAGACTACAAATGCCTGTAGCCCCTTTTGAATGAATTGCGAGCACATTTGTGACATTATTTTCCTTTTATTCGAGGTTTCCATTGAAAAGTCTTGAAAGATAAGGACTTTCCTGTCATCCAACAGGAGAGGTTCTGAGAGTTTTTTAAAATATTTTAAGATTTCAACTTTGTCCTTATAGTTCAAGAATTTTGCTATCACTGGCCTAGTGCGGGATCTACCCATGGGGTCTTCACCCAGGTATTGCTTACTTGAACCCAGTCTATGTATCCGCTCAGCTATGATTTCTAATCCTTCCCTTTGCATGCCCAGTTTCCTTGGTATTTCTTTGGTGATAAGTGCTTCTAACTCTCTATTTACATATTTTTCAGATATGCCTATGAACCTTAGATTATTTCTTCTTGATCTATCTTCAGCAACATCTGCTCTGACTTGTAATTTAGCAATTTGTCCGGTTAATTCTTCAATCCTATTACTTTTAATAGTCAGTTGATCCTCTTGATTCAATATTCTATTTTCTATTTCTCCTATTCTTGCATTAAAATGTTTTAACTCATTCGATACCGTTGATATTTCTAGTCTGAGATTATCAAACTGTGGCATCAATAAAGCAGAAATTTGAGTTATTAACATTTGTGTATCTATATTAACATGTGGTGTGCTCGCACTATCTAAATTCTCTTGTATGGGTTCGATTATATTCTTGTTCTTATTTCTTTCCCTAGTTTTGGCTGACATTACAGCTGGGGACTTATCTTTTGAATTCTGAATAAACTTATCCATTAATAATCACTTGTTTTTATGAAAATGTACCACAGGAAGGGAAAAAAAAAAAAAAAGGGGGGAAAGTGTGTAAGTGAAAACTAATGTGAAAAAGTGTTAATAGAGAATATGAGCCACTTGGGCAAGTGTAGATCTAAGTGATCAAAGACTAAACCAAACTCTACAAAGAAAATAAAGAATAAAAAGTGTGAGAAGGTGTCTTAGGTCAAAAGTGAATAATTAGTGTAGAAGTGTGTGAGGGAAAAAAAAAAAATCTATATATCAAGTACCCAACAAGGGATAGATTGTAATGTTAAGCAATATACAATTTTCTGAGCTAAGTTATTTCTTTGAGTTTAATCTCTTAGCTACTTTTAATCGTTGTGGAGCCTTCAATCTTAAAAAAAAAAAAAAAGCAGAATTCAATTCACTTTGCACTCTTCTGTTTTATCAACCTGGCCTATCGAGCCTTCCAAA
Source organism: Bombina bombina (assembly GCF_027579735.1). Classification (NCBI taxonomy): domain Eukaryota; kingdom Metazoa; phylum Chordata; class Amphibia; order Anura; family Bombinatoridae; genus Bombina; species Bombina bombina. Next base: position 1,154,593,459 of record NC_069504.1, read on the forward strand.
AACCAATTTGAACCAGCTGCCAGCTTTTTCACTGTAATCCTTGCATTCTATTCACAACACAAACCCACTGGATCAGGGCCCAAACTTATACCCTAGCCACACTGTAAATTCTTCACAAAGGTGAAACCATAGGTGTTTTTACAACATATAACAAAACTCTAAAGCTTAATCATATAGAGCACAGTTGGTCATGGGTTAATATATCTTTGTCAGAAGGAATTAACAGTCTTTCCAAATGTCTCCAGGTACCTAGTTCTTCACTGGGTTCAGCATTTTTAACACAACACAGTCTACTTGCATGCTTATCCCAGACTTGCACACTAGGCTTTCTGATTTTTCTTCCTGTTAGTATAGTGAAACTTTTAATCAGACTGTTATCACAACTCAAGATCCGTGACCACTATCAGTATATTCCAAATACCATCTAGTACCAGTTTCTTCACTGGGAACTTCAGGCCTCAAACACGGCACAGACCTCTTACATACTTATCCCAGACTTACACACTAGGCACACAGTGTATTCTTTAGTATAGTATATTATAGTATATTGCAGTTAAGTCCCCTCAAACACAGTCTTTCCAAATGTCACCAGGTACCTAGTTCTTCACTGGGTTCAACACTTTTAACACAACACAGACTACTTGCATGCTTATCCCAGACTTGCACACTAGGCTTTCTGATTTTTCTTCCTGTTAGTATAGTAAAACTTTTAATCAGACTGTTATCACAACTCAAGATCCGTGACCACTATCAGTATATTCCAAATACCATCTAGTACCAGTTTCTTCACTGGGAACTTCAGGCCTCAAACACGGCACAGACCTCTTACATACTTATCCCAGACTTACACACTAGGCACACAGTATATTCTTCAGTATAGTATATTATAGTATATTGCAGTTAAGTCCTGTTACAAACTGCTGTTTGTAACTGGCCCTTTAAATGGAAAATTGCCCTGCTTCCCTGGATTTTGGAGAAGCCTATTTGCCAGCCTCCTTCCACATGACTATGGCCCCTGGAAGATTGTGCCCCTGAAGACCTATTTCTGACCCTCTAACTTGCAGCTTTGACTCATGTTTGTAGGGGACAGCTTCAGCTATAATCACTACAGGGATTGCTATGCTTTTCATACTCCCTTAGCTACGGGGATTGCTACAGAAGGAAGAGGTTCACCTACTGGAGCCTGGTCGTAGGTCCAGGGCGCAGAGCAGACGGCGAGATACCAGCCCAGCAGCGGTGGTTCATAGAGTCTGCGTTACTTATGGTGGCTACGCAGTAGTTATAGTGTCCACGGTGCTGCTGCTCCTTTGGTGAGCGCTAGGAGCATCCTTTTCTACGGTCCAACTTCCAGCCAGCCTGGAGGCAACCGTAACATTTGGCGGCAGCGGTGGGATTGGCTTCCTAGCGCAAGGAGCAGCACCGCAACAGCACTGGTATCGTAGGAGAGTAATTGAGGGCAACGCTAGCCACTGCGCAGCGTCCCTACCTACAGCAGCATGGAGCTGACAAGATACTGGTCAGAACCATGTGAAGAGCACCTCAACCGGATCCGTCGCTATGAGGGCACGGATTTCGTTCCAGAGGTAAAGAGGCGGCTAGTCCGATATGGTCCAGACCCTGCGCAGGAGGTAGTCAGTCGCATCATCCGGGAATTGGATATGGAGAACAAAGCGGCACGAGCCTTTGAGCGCCAACTGTGGAGTTTGAGGGTATGGACACCTGGTCTCTCTCCCCAGCCGCAGCATGTTCCACAGGGAGAGGAGAGCAGCGACCTCCCTCCCCAGCGGCAGTATACTGTGCAGAGGGAAGAGACAACCGGTCTCCTTCCCCAACCCCAACCAGAGATACCAGAGGCAGCAGGCCTCATAGACTGGTCCTGGGAGGACCCCCAGCAGGCGGGTGGAGATGGGACCGCAGTCTCTCTACCGGCCCTACAGGGATGCTGGGCAGGCGGCCCAGATCCCCAGCGACAGACCCAGCTACAGGGAGGGGAGAGCATCAACCTCCCTCCCCAGCTGGAGTGTGCCTTCCAGGGAGAGGAGACAACCGGTCTCTCTCCCCAGCCGCAGCATGTTCCACATGAAGCGGAGAGCATCGACCTCCCTTCCCAACGGCCGCCGGAGTATCAGGAGGAGGAGGTAAGCCAATCTCCCCCTCCCCAGCTAACTCCTAACTTGGGCCCAGGGTTAACAGTGGAGATGTTCACCCCCACTGACCCCCACGTTCCCTTTGCCACCGGGCAGGACTATGCCCCAATTCCCCCAGCAGAAGAGCTGGCATCAGGACAGAGCGCTGCTGGCCTCTGCCCTACAGACCTTGTCCTTGTTACAGAACTGGCCTGCAAACCCCTCACCCCAGCAGAAGCGCTGGCACCAGGGCAGAGTGCCGCTGGCCTCTGCCCCCCAAGTACCATCAGCTATTTGCCCAGCTGCGCCAGGAAGGCCGAGGATGCTACACTTTCATCCTACAACCTGGAACTTACAGGCCAGTACTACGTATTGTGGGGGGGCTACTTTGCTGCTAACGATTATTTGTGGGTGGGTTGCGAGACTAACTTAGGCACTGACCGGCAGAAGGTCAGGTGCCTGGTTAGTCTCCCTCCAAAAGGGGAGATATGTTACAAACTGCTGTTTGTAACTGGCCCTTTAAATGGAAAATTGCCCTGCTTCCCTGGATTTTGGAGAAGCCTATTTGCCAGCCTCCTTCCACATGACTATGGCCCCTGGAAGATTGTGCCCCTGAAGACCTATTTCTGACCCTCTAACTTGCAGCTTTTACTCATGTTTGTAGGGGACAGCTTCAGCTATAATCACTACAGGGATTGCTATGTTTTTCATACTCCCTTAGCTACAGGGATTGCTACAGAAGGAAGAGGTTCACCTACTGGAGTCTGGTCGTAGGTCCAGGGCGCAGAGCAGACGGCGAGATACCAGCCCAGCAGCGGTGGTTCATATAGTCTGCATTACTGATGGTGGCTACGCAGTAGTTATAGTGTCCACGGTGCTGCTGCTCCTTTGGTGAGCGCTAGGAGCATCCTTTTCTACGGTCCAACTTCCAGCCAGCCTGGAGGCAACCGTAACAAGTCCCCTCAAACTCAGGCTTTGCTTAATGCCTATAGAGTTACACTTTTATATGTATTATAGTTCTGAGCTGTATAGTTAGCCCCAGGGTTTTCTTTTCCTATTGTATCTGTATTCTTTCTCTTTATTTTTCTTTTTTTACAGCAAAGTAAGTTCAGATATAAAAGTGTAGGGTTTGTTGATTCAGATTTGTGTGTAACAGATTTCTTCACTGGGGCAATATATAGCACCTGCCTATAGGGGAAAGAAACAGCCTGTTGGATTCCAGGGACCTGAGTCAATGGCTCTCTTCACAATGTCACACAGATATGGGCCATCACAACAACTTCCCCCTATAGAGTACCAAGACCAGGGATCCCGTTTCCAGCCGAGTTATTTGTCTAGTTATTTTATTTTTTCCTTTTTTTTTTTTCCCAGCCAGCAGTGACACTGGCACAGCATAATTTTGAATACGGTGGGTTAATTGATACTAGGGGATAAAGATTAGAGACAATATTGTCACAGTAATACCAGATACTATTACAGAGTGGTATAGTACAATAAAGTACTATTACCCTTACATACTGTATCAATAATATAATCAAATTTTGATACATTGTGACAATTATCAAAAAGCTGTAATTTAACAACGCTGTAGCACTGTTTAAGTAGAAACAGCGTGACAGAAAATATAAGTTCACTTTGGACTAAAACGCAATAAACAAGGTCTAATTTAAGTATATACTGAAAATACAGCTCTATATTGGCTGGGCAATCACTAAACCCATTATGATGCTATATCTATAATTATTCTGACACCACTTGGTGTAGCACTTCTGAGTGCAGATTATTTCATAATCGCACCATCACAAGACTGTGATTACTCCTCTATGTAGCTGTATATGCACAACCACACAGAATCTAATTAATATCTGTCAGAGTTGATAAAATCATCACAATACTTAGGTATAAGCCCTGCATTGAAGCAATTGACATAAAGGCAACTTTTTAAAAATCTAGAGCAACCAACATATATCTAATTGCAAGTGTAAATATTAGTATTCACTTACTGTGTATTAGTGACGAAGTTGTATACTGCTGTTCAAAATGCCCTAATATATCTATAAAGATCATAGAGTTTAAGCATAACGGGTATACCTTATATTTAATATCCCCTTGGGGTAATCTGAAGGATTGGCCACCTACAAGGCCATATAATCCTCTCTCAGATTAACATACTAATATACCTTTAATAAAATCTTGGTCTTATAGAAGGATTACTTAGTACTCCATATATCTTTGCACCGCACAAGCTAAGTATGGCACAATCAACAGAGAGTGTGTTTTTAACTCTTTCAAGGGTAGCATACACACATATTTGATGCTGTCTTTTTTAAAACTTAACAAATAAAGGTTATATTTTAATCTTGTCATATACTTACCTTAACTGCAAGTTCCAGTAATCAACCGAACTAATTTCCACAATCTATTCACAGTGTAAAAAAGCATTTCTTTAGGACCAACTGGCTTATTTAGCTGGTATAGTCCATTTTTTGTATATTAAGTCTTTCATATGCTTATGCACTGCTCCTTAAGTGTTCAGTTATAAATCTTAAATTGCATTACCTCAAGCAAAAATTAAAGTTAAGTAACAAAACACTTAGGCAGATAATTATTTAAGTTTCAAACAACAAAGGTTCAAAATTTCTCCCTCAACAATCTTCCCTGCACCCAGACTAATAAAACTGCACACAGCCTGTTCATATCCTTATAGTCAGAGAAAGAAAGTAACCTTGCAGCGGCTTTTACAGCACATAGTCTGATGTATAAGTACTTATCTGAGAGGATGGCTTTCTCTTCTGATATCGTCAGTCTTGTAGCTCCATGTCCATGTCCATGAGCATTACCATGAGCAGCGTTGCTCCTGCCAAAGAGCTTTACTGGCTGTGGGATAAATTCGGTGGAGTGCCTTTGTTATCTCTGTGTCACGTACCCGCTGAGCGTAGCCTGCCAAGGCTTCACGGTGGTCGGTGAGAAGCGCTCCCAATCTGGTACTCTTTGCTCGGCTCTTTTGGGCCTGGAGCCTGTGACTGGCGGTTAGAGTATACACGTAGCAAACGCTAGCTGCGCGCCACTCCGATGTTACCGCCCACCGGAAATCCCCTGGAGTGTGAGTTATATGTAGTAAGGCAAGATATAAAACATACAACAAAGTGGACATGTCTAATAACCTTATGGCAAAACATAAACATAATCAAACTTGATCTTAATTACTTGGTTGTACCAGTCCCGCCAATTATAAAGCCTTCTGTCTCTCATAAGTCTTACAAAAGGGGGCAGAGAGAGGTACAACCTAAGAAGAAAAATATGGTAAATTTCTTTTCTAAACTAGCAAATGAAGAAGTCAGTTGTACCACCTAGGTAGGGGGAAGTAAAAAGTGGACACATATTAGTGGTGTCAGGTACTGGGCTCTTATAGAAGTAAAATATGTGCCCGTGCAGAAGTCCAATAAAGCCTGAGTCCTTTAGGGCCTCCTATAAGGAAGGGGTAAGAGAGTCTGAGAGAATGATGAACCTCAGGCAGAGGGGGAGAAGAAATTAGGGGAATCTGAGATCAGTTTAATCTTTCAGATTTGTAAATCTGTTCTTTACTTATGTGGACATTTCAATAAACTAGGAGGTACTAGCAGATTCACAAAGTTTGAGCGTCAACTGTTTGTCCTAGGGCAAAACACAAAACACAGATCTAAGTGAACATTTCTATAAACTAACAACATTATAGCAAGACATAAACATAGTTCAATGTGACCTTAATTACTTGGTTGTCCCAGTCCTGTCATTCACCAAGTCTTCTGTTTCTCCTTAGCCACACGAGGGGGGCAGAAAGAAGTACAACCTGATAAGGAAAACGGGTTAAAATGTGCCCTAAACAAACAAATGAAGGAGTCAGGCGTCCCGCCTAGGTAGTAGGAATTAAAAGTAAAACCGCTATTAACTATGTCAGGTACTGGGCTCTCATGAGAGTAAGATGTGTACCCGTGTGTAAGCAAAGTATAGCCTGAGTCCTGTAGTGGTTTCTATGGAGGAGAGGTAAACAAGATTGAGAGACTGGTGACCCTCAAGTAGGGGGGAACCTGATGTCGGGGGATTCCGAAATCAGTTTAGTCTTCGAGGTTTAGTAAGAACTCCCCTCCAGAGAAAGTCATATTTTGTGAATCGTGGAAGTGTAAGGTAAGTGAGGAGTAAGTTACATATAATAGGACAAAAGATAAACATATTGTAAAGCAAGCAATTCAATGAAACAGATAACATTATAGTAAGAATCTTTAACGTAAATATAAATGTATATTAACATGAGATCAATCACTTGGTTGTCCCAGACGTGTCATTTAAATATCCTCCTGTTTCTCATAAGTCTTACCAGTACTGGGTGTAACCAATAGAACGACCTTAATAGTAAAACATGGTTAACTTGAGTCTTAAACAGACAAACATGAGGGTCAATCATCTGCACCACCCTAACAGGAGGGAGCACTGAGTACTTATGAACTAGTAGTATCAGGCACTGGGCTCCTATGTGAGTAAGATATGTACCCGTGTGTTAGCCCAGTATAAGCCTGAGTCCCAATGTGCCTCTTATGAGAGATGTATAGACAAGGGGGAGAAAATGGGGGACCTCTAAGAAAGGAGAACCAGGTGTCAAATGCTTCTGAAATCAGTTCAGTTTTACGGTGTTGGAGGCCTGCTCCTGATGAGTGAGCAAGTTTCGAGGGAGTGGGTGGTGCAAATGTATTCAAAAAGTTAAAGTATTACCTAAGCATCTCGGGCCTGTCTGTCTGGTGGAGGTGATGTTCTCAGTTGATGAGGTCTCCAGTCAGGGAGAGAAGGATTCAGGATATCAGCTGCTGCTGTGGTCTTTCTCTGTTGTTCCTGGGTAGAGGATAAACCCAGGGAGCGTAGAAGTTTCATACCTTGTTCTGGAGAAGTGATCACGTATGAGCGATCTTGATGTTGAAGAAACAATTTTACCGGAAACCCCCATCTGTACTTGATGTTATTGTGTCGAAGGATTTGGGTGAATTGTTGAAATGTTCTCCTTCTTGCTAAAGTATGTTGCGACAGGTCCGGGAAGATCTGGACTTTGTGGTATGGTTCCTGTAGGGATTTATTGGAGAAAGATGCCCTGAGTATTTTCTCTCTCGTGGAATAGTAGTGGAGTCTTACAATGACGTCTCTAGGGGTATCAGCATTTGAATTACGTGGTCGTAAGGCTCTGTGGGTTCTGTTGAGCAGGAGATCTTGTGGCTGAGGTGAACCCAGCAGCTCTTTAAACAGCCCGTTCAGAAAGTCCTGTAGATTGGCTGTGGTTATAGATTCCGGAATACCACGGAATCTTAAATTATTCCGGCGGGATCTATCTTCTTGGTCTGCCTGTTTGCCCTCTAGGTCTGTAATTAGCTCCGCCAGAGTCTGGGAGTAAGCAAGAAGGTTTGCGTGATCTACTGCTAAGTCCTCATGCTTTTTCTCAAGCGTTTCTGTACGCTCTCCTAGAGATGAGAGCTCTCGCCTCAATTCACCCACCTACTGCTTCAGTTCCTATCGTAAAGAAGTATAGTGAGAGTCCATCTTATCTGATAGGGACTTGATTGTATCCAAGAATGTGGCTTGCGATAATGCTGGTTGATCTCTTCTAGCGACATCTGTTTTGTGACTTTTACTATTTATTGTAGGGGTATCTCTAGATTCTTCCTCTGATAGATCCTGGTCCAAAGTATTTCTGCTATGGAAATGGTCTGTGAGAGTTCTCTTGGGGTTTTCCTGACGTTTCTGTTTCTTCCCCATTGCTTGCGACATGTTTGTGATATTAAGTAGAGAAACTTGGTTACGTACTCATACTATGTTGCACTATACGTAAGAGGTCTGAAAAGTGCAAAAAATGGTTTCCACTTCAGAGAAGAAGTCTAGAGGGGGTTCCACCCGCACCGTCACTGTAGCATTTAGCCCTGCATGTTTTTTGGGTCTGTACGTGAGAAGGCTATGGGTGTAGGCTAGGGAGGCTGTTAATGAAGGCCCCTCAGGAGGGAGATGTAGGAAGTACCAGCAACAAGGCGGGTCTGTCTTTGCTGCCAAATAATGATCTAGTCTGATTCCAGATTGAGAGAGTTCAGAACAGCCCTGAGGCTAAAGTCACATATGAACTTTTTACTGGAGATAACGTATAAGCAAAAGGCTACAGTCTATTAAAATAGTAAACGGTAAATACCAATCCAATCTCAGTTAGAGTGACAGATGCTAACTGCTGTGGTAATGTTAAAACGGCAGGTCACATAGCAAGTGAAGAAAATATAGTAAATACCAATCCACAAAGAGAAGTTAAAAGTTATGCAAAGTCCAGTATGGTAACCTGAAGATGTATATATAACTAGCCTGGACGTCTGAGAGGGTTGAGCCCCTTTAACGCTGTGGAATTTGAGTGTTTATGGTTGTAGAGTGAGTTTGATAATACCATATTGGAGTTCCAGGTAATGGGGTTATGCTCAGACAGGGGGTAATAACTGAGATCTGCTCTATGTAGATTAAACCTGCAGCTGATGGCAAAAGGAGCTGGGATAGCTTAATGCAAAGCCCTTATATGATGGGCTGTCAGAAGTGTGGAAAACTTTATTTTGCTTATATTTGCTGGTGGTGGATCCCCTCTTCCGTGTGTTTAATCTCTGTGCTCTTTTCCCTCCCTATATAGAAATTGCTTACTGGCCCCTGTGTGTTTTGACTGTAGATGCGTAGAGAGGGGAACAGAGTTATACAACTGTAGGCCCCCAACCTCCTCACCGGTACCCGTCAGGCAAGTGCGGTCTTATAGTACTCACTGTCAGGTGCGCAGCACTTTTTCCTTTCTCTCCTGAACTTACTCACTCAGGGGCTCTGTGAGGCGATCCGGTAAGAGATGACCATTCCGGCAGCTCAAGAGGTGGTCAAGCAGGTAGCCGCTGTTCAGCAGGTATGATTGTGGCGATGCCACGTGGGTCCGTAGGGAGTATTAAGATGGCGCCGCCTCCGTGCGGCTGAAGATGTCGGAGCTACGTGCTGTCTCTGTGATGCAGGGAGTGAGCGGGAAAGACAGACCTGCGCTCCGGGATGTAATGTCTGCTGGTACACTTACTCCGCTGTACTTGTTATGCTGTCTAGCACATTAGCCACTGTCGAATGTCCGATGTCACGGCCTCCCTAGATAGGGCTATGCGTATAGTATATACTGCCCAGTTTCCTCTCACACAACCGGGTGATATGTCTATATAGGAGGGTCAGACCGCAAAGCTCACTAAATAAAAACATCTATTATATGTAAAGACTGGGGAAATAAAATAATTAAAAGAAAAAGGCTAAGATTATACAATTTAGATGGATCTGTTTGAAAATAAAGCAGGAGCTCTGTAGAAGTGTGACCTTCTTCTCTCGGTGTTGGCTCCGCCCCCGCTCCAGAGTGTCTTTTCACAAAGGTTATTGTTTCCAGAGTGTCTTTTCACAAAGGTTATTGTTTCCAGAGTGTCTTTTCACAAAGGTTATTGTTTCCAGAGTGTCTTTTCACAAGCGTTGTTGTTTCCAGAGTGTCTTTTCACAAGCGTTGTTGTTTCCAGAGTGTCTTTTCACAAGCGTTGTTGTTTCCAGAATGTCTTTTCACAAGCGTTGTTGTTTCCAGAGTGTCTTTTCACAAGCGTTGTTGTTTCCAGAATGTCTTTTCACAAGCGTTGTTGTTTCCAGAATGTCTTTTCACAAGCGTTGTTGTTTTCAGAGTGTCTTTTCAGAAGCGTTGTTGTTTCCAGTGTGTCTTTTCACAAGCGTTATTGTATTCAGAGTGTCTTTTCACAAGCGTTGTTTCCCGAATGTCTTTTCACAAGCGTTATTGTATTCAGAGTGTCTTTTCACAAGCGTTGTTGTTTCCAGAGTGTCTTTTCACAAGCGTTATTGTATTCAGAGTGTCTTTTCACAAGCGTTATTGTATTCAGAGTGTCTTTTCACAAGCGTTGTTTCCAGAATGTCTTTTCACAAGCGTTGTTGTTTCCAGAGTGTCTTTTCACAAGCGTTATTGTATTCAGAGTGTCTTTTCACAAGCGTTATTGTATTCAGAGTGTCTTTTCACAAGCGTTGTTGTTTCCAGAGTGTCTTTTCAGAAGCGTTGTTGTTTCCAGAGTGTCTTTTCAGAAGCGTTATTGTATTCAGAGTGTCTTTTCACAAGCGTTGTTGTTTCCAGAGTGTCTTTTCACAAGCGTTTTTGTATTCAGAGTGTCTTTTCACAAGCGTTGTTTCCAGAATGTCTTTTCACAAGCGTTATTGTATTCAGAGTGTCTTTTCACAAGCGTTGTTGTTTCCAGAGTGTCTTTTCACAAGCGTTATTGTATTCAGAGTGTCTTTTCACAAGCGTTATTGTATTCAGAGTGTCTTTTCACAAGCGTTGTTGTTTCCAGAGTGTCTTTTCACAAGCGTTATTGTATTCAGAGTGTCTTTTCACAAGCGTTATTGTATTCAGAGTGTCTTTTCACAAGCGTTATTGTATTCAGAGTGTCTTTTCACAAGCGTTATTGTTTCCAGAATGTCTTTTCACAAGCGTTGTTTCCAGAATGTCTTTTCACAAGCGTTATTGTATTCAGAGTGTCTTTTCACAAGCGTTGTTGTTTCCAGAGTGTCTTTTCACAAGCGTTATTGTATTCAGAGTGTCTTTTCACAAGCGTTATTGTATTCAGAGTGTCTTTTCACAAGCGTTGTTGTTTCCAGAGTGTCTTTTCACAAGCGTTATTGTATTCAGAGTGTCTTTTCACAAGCGTTATTGTATTCAGAGTGTCTTTTCACAAGCGTTATTGTATTCAGAGTGTCTTTTCACAAGCGTTGTTTCCAGAATGTCTTTTCACAAGCGTTATTGTATTCAGAGTGTCTTTTCACAAAGGTTATTGTTTCCAGAATGTCTTTTCACAAGCGTTATTGTATTCAGAGTGTCTTTTCACAAGCGTTGTTGTTTCCAGAGTGTCTTTTCACAAGCGTTATTGTATTCAGAGTGTCTTTTCACAAGCGTTATTGTATTCAGAGTGTCTTTTCACAAGCGTTGTTGTTTCCAGAATGTCTTTTCACAAGCGTTATTGTATTCAGAGTGTCTTTTCACAAAGGTTATTGTTTCCAGAGTGTCTTTTCACAAGCGTTATTGTTTCCAGAATGTCTTTTCACAAGCGTTGTTGTTTCCAGAGTGTCTTTTCACAAGCGTTGTTGTTTCCAGAATGTCTTTTCACAAGCGTTGTTGTTTCCAGAGTGTCTTTTCACAAGCGTTGTTGTTTCCAGAGTGTCTTTTCACAAGTGTTGTTTCCAGAGTGTCTTTTCACAAGCGTTATTGTATTCAGAGTGTCTTTTCACAAGCGTTATTGTATTCAGAGTGTCTTTTCACAAGCGTTATTGTTTCCAGAATGTGTTTTCACAAGCGTTGTTGTTTCCAGAGTGTCTTTTCACAAGCGTTGTTGTTTCCAGAATGTCTTTTCACAAGCGTTGTTGTTTCCAGAGTGTCTTTTCACAAGCTTTGTTGTTTCCAGAGTGTCTTTTCACAAGCGTTGTTGTTTCCAGAATGTCTTTTCACAAGCGTTGTTGTTTCCAGAATGTCTTTTCACAAGCGTTATTGTATTCAGAGTGTCTTTTCACAAGCCTTGTTTCCAGAATGTCTTTTCACAAGCGTTATTGTATTCAGAGTGTCTTTTCACAAGCGTTATTGTATTCAGAGTGTCTTTTCACAAGCGTTGTTTCCAGAATGTCTTTTCACAAGCGTTATTGTTTCCAGAGTGTCTTTTCACAAGCGTTGTTGTTTCCAGAGTGTCTTTTCACAAGCTTTGTTGTTTCCAGAATGTCTTTTCACAAGCGTTGTTGTTTCCAGAATGTCTTTTCACAAGCGTTGTTGTTTCCAGAGTGTCTTTTCACAAGCGTTGTTGTTTCCAGAATGTCTTTTCACAAGCGTTGTTGTTTCCAGAGTGTCTTTTCACAAGCGTTGTTGTTTCCAGAGTGTCTTTTCAGAAGCGTTGTTGTTTCCAGAGTGTCTTTTCACAAGCGTTATTGTATTCAGAGTGTCTTTTCACAAGCGTTATTGTATTCAGAGTGTCTTTTCACAAGCGTTATTGTATTCAGAGTGTCTTTTCACAAGCGTTGTTGTTTCCAGAATGTCTTTTCACAAGCGTTATTGTATTCAGAGTGTCTTTTCACAAGCGTTATTGTATTCAGAGTGTCTTTTCACAAGCGTTGTTGTTTCCAGAGTGTCTTTTCACAAGCGTTATTGTATTCAGAGTGTCTTTTCAGAAGCGTTGTTGTTTCCAGAGTGTCTTTTCACAAGCGTTATTGTATTCAGAGTGTCTTTTCACAAGCGTTGTTTCCAGAATGTCTTTTCACAAGCGTTATTGTATTCAGAGTGTCTTTTCACAAGCGTTGTTGTTTCCAGAGTGTCTTTTCACAAGCTTTGTTGTTTCCAGAATGTCTTTTCACAAGCGTTGTTGTTTCCAGAATGTCTTTTCACAAGCGTTGTTGTTTCCAGAGTGTCTTTTCACAAGCGTTGTTGTTTCCAGAATGTCTTTTCACAAGCGTTGTTGTTTCCAGAGTGTCTTTTCACAAGCGTTGTTGTTTCCAGAGTGTCTTTTCAGAAGCGTTGTTGTTTCCAGAGTGTCTTTTCACAAGCGTTATTGTATTCAGAGTGTCTTTTCACAAGCGTTATTGTATTCAGAGTGTCTTTTCACAAGCGTTATTGTATTCAGAGTGTCTTTTCACAAGCGTTGTTGTTTCCAGAATGTCTTTTCACAAGCGTTATTGTATTCAGAGTGTCTTTTCACAAGCGTTATTGTATTCAGAGTGTCTTTTCACAAGCGTTGTTGTTTCCAGAGTGTCTTTTCACAAGCGTTATTGTATTCAGAGTGTCTTTTCAGAAGCGTTGTTGTTTCCAGAGTGTCTTTTCACAAGCGTTATTGTATTCAGAGTGTCTTTTCACAAGCGTTGTTTCCAGAATGTCTTTTCACAAGCGTTATTGTATTCAGAGTGTCTTTTCACAAGCGTTGTTGTTTCCAGAGTGTCTTTTCACAAGCGTTGTTGTTTCCAGAATGTCTTTTCACAAGCGTTATTGTATTCAGAGTGTCTTTTCACAAGCGTTGTTGTTTCCAGAGTGTCTTTTCACAAGCGTTGTTGTTTCCAGAGTGTCTTTTCACAAGCGTTATTGTATTCAGAGTGTCTTTTCACAAGCGTTGTTGTTTCCAGAGTGTCTTTTCACAAGCGTTATTGTATTCAGAGTGTCTTTTCACAAGCGTTATTGTATTCAGAGTGTCTTTTCACAAGCGTTGTTGTTTCCAGAGTGTCTTTTCACAAGCGTTATTGTATTCAGAGTGTCTTTTCACAAGCGTTGTTTCCAGAATGTCTTTTCACAAGCGTTATTGTATTCAGAGTGTCTTTTCACAAGCGTTATTGTATTCAGAGTGTCTTTTCACAAGCGTTGTTGTTTCCAGAGTGTCTTTTCACAAGCGTTATTGTATTCAGAGTGTCTTTTCACAAGCGTTATTGTATTCAGAGTGTCTTTTCACAAGCGTTATTGTATTCAGAGTGTCTTTTCACAAGCGTTATTGTATTCAGAGTGTCTTTTCACAAGCGTTGTTTCCAGAGTGTCTTTTCACAAGCGTTATTGTATTCAGAGTGTCTTTTCACAAGCGTTAATGTTTCCAAAGTGTCTTTTCCTAAGCGTTGTGTTGAAATGAGAGACAATGGTCTCTTAAATGAAGCTTACCAAACACAGAGAACACTTTTTCTTTAATTTGGTATAACATCGCTTTTGGTATAGGGGTGCAGGCGATCCCATTTCACCATCCTACATGTAGAAATACATTCTCAGAATATAACTTGACTCCCTTATACCGATGTATTGGTGACAATCGGGGCTTAGCAAGGCTGCGTTTCCCTGGGCTGGGAAATTGTTCTTTAGGTAGCAGTATGTAGTAGGTGAATGTTTCAGCTGTATTTGTTGTTGTGGTTTAGCAGCTATAGTTGGCTTTACAGCTTTAACCTACATTAAAAAGACAAATTAGAATACAATTCTGTATTGTCTCCCACTGATCATGTAAGGAATGGAGAACAATTTATAGGCTGTGAAAGCTGTATTAGTTTAACTGTACAAACCTGCCGATAAATATTTTAATATTGAAGCAAGCATATTTGTTTTTGGGGTACTCCTCATTTATCAGAGCTATATGTAAAGCATCAATGTGGCAATTCCTTAGCCACTGTTCTGGCTTTTACACAAGGGTATCTCATTAATATTACACTCACGTATAACTAATTATATCACTATCTGCGCTTAACCACATGTGACCCCTATAGAGTATCCTTATCTATATTTAACATCTCATTATCCTGTGGGGAATTTGTATTACTGGCTCCAAGATAATCCAAGGCAATAACCATAAGCGTTTACTTTGTGTGTTTGCTCCAGGAATCACCAGGCTTCTAGCAATAAACAACCCAAAGAATTTGCCTTGTGCAAGTATGACTTTGTGGCCAGGAACAGCAGTGAACTTTCAGTCATGAAGGACGACATTTTGGAGGTAACAATTTAACTTATTGTGCAAATATTTCTGCAGTAATACATCAAGCACATCTCATTACATTTTGTACTTCATTATATAAAATGGAGCAGGACTGTGTGTGGTTAGTCAGTACAGTCAGGAGGTGGGATGAGTGCAGGCAGCCGGCGGTATAGTGGGGTGCACTGTGTGTGGTTAGTCAGTACAGACAGGGGGTGGGATGAGTGTAGGCAGCCGGCGGTATAGTGGGGTGCACTGTGTGTGGTTAGTCAGTACAGACAGGGGATGGGATGAGTGCAGCCAGCCGGAGGTATAGTGGGGTGCACTGTGTGTGGTTAGTCAGTACAGACAGGGGATGGGATGAGTGTAGGCTGCAGCTGGTATAGTGGGGTGCACTGTGTGTGGTTAGTCAGTACAGACAGGGGATGGGATGAGTGTAGGCAGTCGGCGGTATAGTGGGGTGCACTGTGTGTGGTTAGTCAGTACAGTCAGGGGATGGGATGAGTGTAGGCTGCTGGCGGTATAGTGGGGTGCACTGTGTGTGATTAGTCAGTACAGTCAGGGGATGGGATGAGTGTAGCCAGCCGGCGGTATAGTGGGGTGCACTGTGTGTGGTTAGTCAGTACAAACAGGGGATGGGATGAGTGCAGGCAGCTGGTGGTATAGTGGGGTGCACTGTGTGTGGTTAGTCAGTACAGACAGGGGATGGGATGAGTGTAGGCTGCAGCTGGTATAGTGGGGTGCACTGTGTGTGGTTAGTCAGTACAGACATGGGGTGGGATGAGTGTAGGCTGCAGCTGGTATAGTGGGGTGCACTGTGTGTGGTTAGTCAGTACAGAGAGGGGATGGGATGAGTGTAGGCTGCAGCTGGTATAGTGGGGTGCACTGTGTGTGGTTAGTCAGTACAGACATGGGGTGGGATGAGTGTAGGCTGCAGCTGGTATAGTGGGGTGCACTGTGTGTGGTTAGTCAGTACAAACAGGGGATGTGATGAGTGCAGGCAGCTGGCGGTATAGTGGGGTGCACTGTGTGTGGTTATTCAATACAGTCAGGGGTGGGATAAGTGTAGGCAGCAGGCGATATAGTGGGGTGCACTGTGTGTAGTTAATCAGTACAGACAGGGGATGGGATGAGTGTAGGCAGCCGGCGGTATAGTGGGGTGCACTGTGTGTGGTTAGTCAGTACAGACAGGGGATGGGATAAGTGTAGGCAGCCGGCGGTATAGTGGGATGCACTGTGTGTGGTTAGTCAGTACAGACAGGGGGTGGGATGAGTGTAGGCAGCCGGCGGTATAGTGGGGTGCATTGTGTGTGGTTAGTCAGTACAGTCAGGGGGTGGGATAAGTTTAGGCAGCAGGCGGTATAGTGGGGTGCACTGTGTGTGGTTAGTCAGTACAGACAGGGGATGGGATGAGTGTAGGCTGCAGCTGGTATAGTGGGGTGCACTGTGTGTGGTTAGTCAGTACAGACAGGGGATGGGATGAGTGCAGGCAGCTGGCGGTATAGTGGGGTGCACTGTGTGTGGTTAGTCAGTACAGACAGGGGATGGGATGAGTGTAGGCTGCAGCTGGTATAGTGGGGTGCACTGTGTGTGGTTAGTCAGTACAGAGAGGGGATGGGATGAGTGTAGGCTGCAGCTGGTATAGTGGGGTGCACTGTGTGTGGTTAGTCAGTACAGACAGGGGATGGGATGAGTGTAGGCTGCAGCTGGTATAGTGGGGTGCACTGTGTGTGGTTAGTCAGTACAGACAGGGGATGGGATGAGTGTAGGCTGCAGCTGGTATAGTGGGGTGCACTGTGTGTGGTTAGTCAGTACAGACAGGGGATGGGATGAGTGTAGGCTGCAGCTGGTATAGTGGGGTGCACTGTGTGTGGTTAGTCAGTACAAACAGGGGATGGGATGAGTGCAGGCAGCTGGCGGTATAGTGGGGTGCACTGTGTGTGGTTAGTCAGTACAGACAGGGGATGGGATGAGTGTAGGCTGCAGCTGGTATAGTGGGGTGCACTGTGTGTGGTTAGTCAGTACAAACAGGGGATGGGATGAGTGCAGGCAGCTGGCGGTATAGTGGGGTGCACTGTGTGTGGTTAGTCAGTACAGACAGGGGATGGGATGAGTGTAGGCTGCAGCTGGTATAGTGGGGTGCACTGTGTGTGGTTAGTCAGTACAGACAGGGGATGGGATGAGTGTAGGCTGCAGCTGGAATAGTGGGATGCACTGTGTGTGGTTAGTCAGTACAGACAGGGGATGGGATGAGTGTAGGCTGCAGCTGGTATAGTGGGGTGCACTGTGTGTGGTTAGTCAGTACAAACAGGGGATGGGATGAGTGCAGGCAGCTGGCGGTATAGTGGGGTGCACTGTGTGTGGTTAGTCAGTACAGACAGGGGATGGGATGAGTGTAGGCTGCAGCTGGTATAGTGGGGTGCACTGTGTGTGGTTAGTCAGTACAGACAGGGGATGGGATGAGTGTAGGCTGCAGCTGGTATAGTGGGGTGCACTGTGTGTGGTTAGTCAGTACAGACAGGGGATGGGATGAGTGTAGGCTGCAGCTGGTATAGTGGGGTGCACTGTGTGTGGTTAGTCAGTACAAACAGGGGATGGGATGAGTGTAGGCAGCCGGCGGTATAGTGGGGTGCACTGTGTGTGGTTAGTCAGTACAGACAGGGGATGGGATGAGTGTAGGCTGCAGCTGGTATAGTGGGGTGCACTGTGTGTGGTTAGTCAGTACAAACAGGGGATGGGATGAGTGCAGGCAGCTGGCGGTATAGTGGGGTGAACTGTGTGTGGTTAGTCAGTACAGACAGGGGATGGGATGAGTGTAGGCAGCCGGCGGTATAGTGGGATGCACTGTGTGTGGTTAGTCAGTACAGACAGGGGGTGGGATGAGTGTAGGCAGCCGGCGGTATAGTGGGATGCACTGTGTGTGGTTAGTCAGTACAGTCAGGGGATGGGATGAGTGTAGGCAGCCGGCGGTATAGTGGGATGCACTGTGTGTGGTTAGTCAGTACAGACAGGTGGTGGGATGAGTGTAGGCAGCCGGCGGTATAGTGGGGTGCATTGTGTGTGGTTAGTCAGTACAGTCAGGGGGTGGGATAAGTTTAGGCAGCAGGCGGTATAGTGGGGTGCACTGTGTGTGGTTAGTCAGTACAGACAGGGGATGGGATGAGTGTAGGCTGCAGCTGGTATAGTGGGGTGCACTGTGTGTGGTTAGTCAGTACAGACAGGGGATGGGATGAGTGCAGGCAGCTGGCGGTATAGTGGGGTGAACTGTGTGTGGTTAGTCAGTACAGACGGGGCTGGGATTAGTGCAGGCAGCTGGCGGTATAGTGGGGTGCACTGTGTGTGGTTAGTCAGTACAGACAGGGGATGGGATGAGTGTAGGCTGCAGCTGGTATAGTGGGGTGCACTGTGTGTGGTTAGTCAGTACAAACAGGGGATGGGATGAGTGCAGGCAGCTGGCGGTATAGTGGGGTGCACTGTGTGTGGTTAGTCAGTACAGACAGGGGATGGGATGAGTGTAGGCTGCAGCTGGTATAGTGGGGTGCACTGTGTGTGGTTAGTCAGTACAGACAGGGGATGGGATGAGTGTAGGCTGCAGCTGGTATAGTGGGGTGCACTGTGTGTGGTTAGTCAGTACAGACAGGGGATGGGATGAGTGTAGGCTGCAGCTGGTATAGTGGGGTGCACTGTGTGTGGTTAGTCAGTACAAACAGGGGATGGGATGAGTGCAGGCAGCCGGCGGTATAGTGGGGTGCACTGTGTGTGGTTAGTCAGTACAGTCAGGGGTGGGATGAGTGTAGGCAGCTGGCGGTATAGTGGGGTGCACTGTGTGTGGTTAGTCAGTACAGACGGGGGTGGGATTAGTGTAGGCAGCCGGTGGTATAGTGGGGTGCACTATGTGTGGTTAGTCAGTACAGTCAAGGGGTGGGATGAGTGTAGGCATCCGGCGGTTTAGTGGGGTGCACTGTGTGTAGTTAGTCAGTACAAACAGGGGATGGGATTAGTGTAGGCAGCCGGTGGTATAGTGGGGTGCACTATGTGTGGTTAGTCAGTACAGTCAAGGGGTGGGATGAGTGTAGGCAGCCGGCGGTGTAGTAGGGTGCACTGTGTGTGGTTAGTCAGTACAGTCAGGGGAAGGGATGAGTGTAGCCAGCCGGCGGTATAGTGTGGTGCACTTTGTGTGGTTAGTCAGTACAGACAGGGGGTGGGATGAGTGCAGGCAGCCGGCGCTATAGTAGGGTGCACTGTGTGTGGTTAGTCAGTACAGTCAGGGGGTGGGATGAGTGCAGGCAGCCGGCGGTATAGTGGGGTGCACTGTGTGTGGTTAGTCAGTACAGACAGGGGGTGGGATGAGTGTAGGCAGCCGGCGGAATAGTGGGGTGCACTGTGTGTGGTTAGTCAATACAGTCAGGGGGTGGGATGAGTGTAGGCAGTCGGCGGTATAGTGGGGTGCACTTTGTGTGGTTAGTCAGTACAGACAGGGGGTGGGATGAGTGTAGGCAGCCGGCGCTATAGTAGGGTGCACTGTGTGTGGTTAGTCAGTACAGTCAGGGGGTGGGATGAGTGCAGGCAGCCGGCGGTATAGTGGGGTGCACTGTGTGTGGTTAGTCAGTACAGACAGGGGGTGGGATGAGTGTAGGCAGCCGGCGGAATAGTGGGGTGCACTGTGTGTGGTTAGTCAATACAGTCAGGGGGTGGGATGAGTGTAGGCAGTCGGCGGTATAGTGGGGTGCACTGTGTGTGGTTAGTCAGTACAGACAGGGGATGGGATGAGTGTAGCCAGCTGGAGGTATAGTGGGGTGCACTGTGTGTGGTTAGTCAGTACAGACAGGGGATGGGATAAGTGTAGGCAGCCGGCGGTATAGTGGGATGCACTGTGTGTGGTTAGTCAGTACAGACAGGGGGTGGGATGAGTGTAGGCAGCCGGCGCTATAGTAGGGTGCACTGTGTGTGGTTAGTCAGTACAGTCAGGGGGTGGGATGAGTGCAGGCAGCCGGCGGTATAGTGGGGTGCACTGTGTGTGGTTAGTCAGTACAGTCAGGGGGTGGGATGAGTGTAGGCAGCCGGCGGAATAGTGGGGTGCACTGTGTGTGGTTAGTCAATACAGTCAGGGGGTGGGATGAGTGTAGGCAGTCGGCGGTATAGTGGGGTGCACTGTGTGTGGTTAGTCAGTACAGACAGGGGATGGGATGAGTGTAGCCAGCTGGAGGTATAGTGGGGTGCACTGTGTGTGGTTAGTTAGTACAGTCAGGGGGTGGGATGATTGCAGGCAGCTGGCGGTATAGTGGGGTGAACTGTGTGTGGTTAGTCAGTACAGACGGGGGTGGGATGAGTGCAGGCTATAGTGTCGGTACTGTGTAGTTAGTCAGTACAGACAGAGGTGCGATTAGTGTAGGCAGCCGGCACTACAGTGGGGTTCAATGTGTGTGGTTAGTCAGTACAGTCAGGAGGTGCGATGGGTGCAGTTGGCGCTATAGTGGGGTGCACTGTGTGTGGTTAGTCAGTACAGTCAGTAGGGTGGGATCAGTGCAGGCAGCCGGCGGTATAGTGGGGTGCACTGTGTGTGGTTAGTCAGTACAGACCTGGGTGGGATTAGTGCAGGCAGCCGGCTGTATTAATGAGTTCACTGTGTGTGGTTAGTCAGTACACTCAGGGGGTGGGATGGGTGCAGTTGGTGCTATAGTGGGGTGCACTGTATGTGGCTAGTCAGTACAGTCATTGGGTGGGATGGGTGCAGTTGGCGCTATAGTGGGGTGCACTGTGTGTGATTAGTCAGTATAGTCAGGGGGTGGGATGAGTGTAGGCAGCCGGCACTGTAGTAGGGTTCACTGTGTGTGGTTAGTCAGTACAAACGTGGGTGGGATTAGTGCAGGCAGCCAGCAGCATAATGAGTGCACTGTGTGTGGTTTGTCAGTACAGACAGGAGGGTGGGATAAGTGCAGCCCGTGGTATACTTTTGTGTGGTTAGCCAGTTCAGTGAGAGGGGGATAGCCGGTAAAGGGCCAGGGTACAAGTGGAGTGGTATTTAACGTTCCCTCTCAAACGCTAACTCCGCTTGAAGTAAGCTTTTTGCAAGTGTCGTGCTCGTATTATGAGTTGAAAGTAAAAAGTTTTCACTTACGTGCTAACCCGATATGCACAAAAAGACGAAATTGGAATATTGTCAGTATATTTATAAGAATCTTAGCAGTACTCTCCAAATAATATGTGCGTATATGGCAGGGTTATAACTGAATATATTTAACAATCTTTCTTTAAACTAAACCCACCATCAAATATGCATAAACTAAGACAATAAAATTAATATAAATATCTGAATTCTTTATTATTAGTAAATATCTATTAACACATTGAGATATATATATGTGTGTGTGTAAGAATCAAAATATGAGTTAATATTATACGCATTTAAAAACTATTCAAATATGCTATACAAACTTTATAAAAGTCTTTTCTTAAAATTAGTCTTACTCACAGCAGCCTTTCATTCAGTTAACACTATGAGATTAAATTATGAACCACTAGGCATTCAGACTGGTACAGTTTTAACAGTGCTTATTTAAAACAATAGTACAATATATACTTCTATTAAAACATCAGAAATTGTTTATATTATTTGTGCAAATAGCCAAACTCTGAGTTATAACTCTATATTTGCGCAGATAAAAACAACTTAGCATTAAGGAATCGGATATGTGTTTAGCAATATACAGACTGAATATAAACTAAAATATAAACTGCTCTTTAAATCTATCAACTGTAATATAAACTGCAGTGACTATGCATATATTTGTGTTAAAATATTAATTGCAACCCTCTTTCTTTATATATATATATATATATATATATATATATATATACATTACCAAAATGACCAAAATTGATAGTTCAGTTATCAAAAACTCCTTGTTTCATCTCAGAAGACAGATAAGTAAATTTTGCAATCAATGAGAAAAGGCAGCCAGCTTGCTCAGAATGTATTTCGAACGCCCAGCAGTAGTTATCATTCAAAGTTAGCAGCCTGTCTGTCTTCCTCTCTCCTGCTTTTACTTATATAAGTTTTCACTCATTTATGAAACCATGTGGGTGGCCCTACGGAATCTGACCATCTCAGATTCCCATCTGGGATGTCTATTTGGATTGGCCCTCGGTCACCATGGAAACTCATCTTTTAGCAGTTAAATCCCTTAATTGTCATACTGGGTTCTGGCCCTCGGGTGGCAGCAGACACACACAAACAGATTCACCTGAACATTTCTAACAGTGAAAGAAAATATTTCTTTAAAATATGTAATTACTGCCATAATTTCTTGCATTAATCACTCACAATATCAGTCACAGATGGGGCAGTATCACATCACCTCTCTGATCATTTTGATATGAAACATCATGTGTCTAACATTTTATTATATTAAAATAAGTACATTGTTAATTCAATTCTCCCTATTAAACATATTATAATTTATTGCCTTAGTAAATTTCTCTTGTTAGCATTTATATTTCATTTAGCCTAACAGAAAATTATATATAATAATAATTTGATATCAAACATCAATATTGTATAGTCATATCACATCAAAATGCCTTCCATATATCCATCTCACTATATTTCAAGAGATGTATTTAAAATTTCATAAATATTTAGTGCATAATCATATGATATAACTTATTTCACAATTTCCCCTATTCATGTGTTTATATTTAATATCACATAGACAGTCTTATATCCATTTATATATATATTTTCTTGCAATGCTGAAGTATATTCTACTTGCATATAATACAGTTGTTTTAAACAGTGAACTTTGAAATTATAATGTAACCCATGTGCTTCCAATGTGTGTGTTACCTTCCCCCCAGCCGTATGTCTGCAGTACGTCTTCAAATGTCAGAGATTCAGTGAAATAGAACTGTTGTCATCACACATGTCTGCTAGCACTTGTCTTCTTTTGAAGTCACAAAGATTTAGGTGAGAAATTCCAGATCACCCTTGAGCACATCCTCCACTCAAAACACAGACTATTTACTCTAAATATACAAGGGGTTTCCTGTAATTTCAGTGTTATGCTTATCTTTGTTTGGAAAGATAATTTAGTTGAAAAAGGAATCCAGTTATTTCGATTTACCCTCTCTCTGATCACCAAATGTCTTAGAGCCATAAAACTCTGCACATAGTCACATAAACATGGTCATTAAGTTAGTTTCTTCAGGAAAATGTTTGTATGCTTGACACTGCAGGGGGTGAGCTTCAAAAACTATGCTAACTTTCAATTAAGATAAACATGCATTCACCCAGCTAAAACCATCAAGTGGACTAGAAACTGTTGTCAATAGCCTCATGTTTAATTAATCCTGTGGTCTCATCAACCATATACAGTGTATATAAAAAAACAACTATATATATATAGATATATATAATTTTAATCTATAATATTCATATACTTTGACATAAATCCCCCTTCCAACTTCAAATAGATGTAGGACATATGTATTTGAATTGGCTTAAAGTCAGTGGTATTTGGTGAGGATGTTGATTGTATGCATTATAGACAGTCTTCTATGTAGAGAGTCCGTAATTTTTGAGCCTTCATGCTTATCAGCTAGTCATCTTTAAACTACAGTATGTCTTTAGTGCATTTGGGGATATGACACTTAATTCTCCCTCTATGACTTGTAGTTGGGACCTAGGATGACTCGCTCACAATTGATTGATATGGACCCATTTATCTATGAAACTTTCATTTTTGGGGATCCTTATTTTATATGCCACCAGAGATATTTTGTCAGTAATGACAAAAGGACCTTTCCATGATGGAATAAATTTCTTCTTCCTAACCTGATCTCTTCCAAAGTTATAAAGATAAAATTTATCATTTATTTCATATTCCTTTTTGGACGTTTTGAGATCATAATAGGTTTTAGTGGCAGTTGCGGCTCTTTCTAAATTCCTTTGAGCAAATGCAAAGGCATATTGCAGGTGCTTTCTTAGGTTCTCCACATATTGATGTGTATTGGCAGCGTTTATCAAGTTTTGGTCTGATGTACGGTACAGCAGATGCTGAGGTAGAACCATTCTCCTACCAGTCATCAGTTCAAAAGGTGACATCTTGGTAGCACTACTTGGAGTT
The DNA here is from genome assembly GCF_027579735.1 of Bombina bombina. Lineage (NCBI taxonomy): Eukaryota > Metazoa > Chordata > Amphibia > Anura > Bombinatoridae > Bombina > Bombina bombina. Next base: position 1,154,617,219 of record NC_069504.1, read on the forward strand.
GCTCTTAATGCCATTAAGACAAGAGGTAGTTTTACATCCCAGTCTTTACCCGTTTCACTCATAAACTTTTTGAGGATTTTAACAATGGACTGGTTGTAACGCTCTACACCACCACTTGAGGCAGCTCTATAAGCAATATGGAGCTTTCTTTTTACCCCTAGTATTTTCCACATTTTTGTCATCACTTCGCTAGTGAAGTGGGTTCCCCGATCTGATTTGATTCTTTGGGGCAAACCAAATCTGGAAAACACGTGGTTGATGAGCAAGGCTGCACATGTTTCAGCACTATTGTTAGGTGCACTGATGCACTCTACCCATTTAGTGAACAGGCATGTCACTGTTAACATGTATTTGTTACCTCTTGATGACCTTGTTACTGGACCAATAAAATCAATTTGTATATCTGACCATGGCATTACCATCCCCCTTTTCTTCAATGGCGCTCTATGCGTTGGCGCAGTGGGTTGGAACTGTGGACAGATTAAACACCCTTGACAGTAGGTTTGAACATCTTCAACATGTGTGGCCAAAAAGCGTAGTCACACAATATTTCATATGTTAGTTTGGCACCACGATAACCAGATGTGGGAGCATCATGGGCATGTTGAAGCATTAGACCTCTGAACTTGGTGGGTACTACCCATTGCTGGATGCCAGTTTTGGAGGTTCTAATTAACAAACCATCCTGTAACTTGAATTGTGTTCTGGATTTCATTAAGATTCTAAGATCTTCTTTGCCAATACAATCATCTTTTGATATGGGGTTATTTTCAGGATCTTTTATGTGTTTATAGAAGGTGCCTACAATGGGGTCTTCTTTTCTTTTGCATGATGTACCGAGTCCACGGATTCATCCTAACTTGTGGGATATTATCCTTCCTGACAGGAAGTAGCAAAGAGAGCACCACAGCAGAGCTGTCTATATAGCTCCCCCCTTAACTCCACCCCCCAGGCATTCTCTTTGCTGGCTCTAAGCAGGAAGAGTAAAGAGAAGAGGTGTTAAACTGTTAGTTTTATTGTATCTTCAATCAAGTGTTTGTTATTTTTAAATGGTACCGGTGTTGTACTATTTACTCTCAGGCAGGACATAGATGAAGATTTCTGCCTGGAGGATGATGATCTTAGCATTTGTAACTAAGGTTCACTGCTGTTCCCACAGAAGCTGAGGAGTACAGGAAAACTTCAATGTGAGGAACAGTTTCTTGCTATACAGCAATGAGGTATGTTTAGTCATATTTTCTGCAGAGACTGTGTTAACTCAGAAAGGCTGACAGTGTCCCCATTAGGGGAAGGGTAAGCAGTAATCCTAGTGTTATCAGATGTTTTTACTAGCTTGCATAAAGGGTTATTTTTTTGTGGGCACTCAGTTTATGTGAATTTGGGACAAAGTTTTTGTGTCTGGGAGTAAAGTTTTCTGTTTTATGGGACATTTGCTTGAGGGTTGTTTATAACCCACATGGCTTTCAGGCAGGGTTTGTTAGTTTTGTGTAGGCCCCAGCAACATCGAGTGAGGTGGGCGGGGCCTACATTTACAAGCAGCAAGCAACTTCTCTTGAGGTCCTGATAGTCTTCTGAGGGACTAATTGAAGCTTTAAACCCCATATTATCGCTTCCTAAGTTCAGGTAGGGCCACAGCAGAGCTGTGGCAAGGTGCTTTAGGGGTTTTAACTGGTTTTAGACATATTTCAATCCAGTTTTTTCATTTGGGGGTTTATTGCTTATTAACTTGTGGTGCAATCCTTTTAAAGCTTAGTGGGTACACTGTTAAAATTGCAGAAAAACTGAAGCAATTTTAACCTGTTTTGCAGTTTGTGTATGCCTTTTTTTCTCTTAAAGGCACAGTACCGTTTTTGCAAGTTGTGTTTTTTTCCTTACAAAAAGTGTTTTCCAAGCTTGCTTGCTTTATTACTAGTCTGTTAAACATGTCTGACACTGAGGAAACTCATTGTTCAATTTGTTTAGAAGCCATTGTGGAACCCCCTCTTAGAATGTCTCCCACTTGTACTGATATGTCTATAAATTGCAAACCGCATATTTTGACTTATAAAAGTTTGGCATTAGATGATTCTCAGACAGAAGGAAATCAGATTTTGCCATGTAGTTCTCCCCAAGTGTCACAACCAGTAACGCCGGCACAAGCGACGCTAAGTACTTCTAGTGCATCTAATTCTTTCACTTTGCAAGATATGGCTTCAGTTATGAATACTACCCTCACAGAGGTTTTATCTAAGCTGCCTGGGTTGCAAGGGAAGCGCAGTAGCTCTGGGTTAAGAACAAATGATGAGCCTTCTGATGCTTTAGTAGCCGTATCCGATATTCCCTCACAATGTTCTGAGGTAGGGATGAGGGATTTGCTGTCTGAGGGAGAGATTTCTGATTCAGGAAAGAAGTTCCCTCAGATAGATTCAGATATGACGGCATTTAAATTTAAGCTAGAGCACCTCCGTTTATTGCTCAGGGAGGTTTTAACTACTCTGGATGATTGGGACCTTATTGTAGTTCCAAAGAAATTGTGTAAAATGGACAAATATTTAGAGGTTCCTGTTTACACTTATGTGTTTCTGGTCCCTAAGAGGATTTCAGACATTGTTACTAAGGAGTGGGATAAACCAGGTATTCCGTTCGATCCCCCTCCTGTTTTTAAGAAAATGTTTCCCATATCTGACACCATAAAGGGCTCATGCAGATGGTCCCTAAGGTGGAGGGAGCTATTTCTACCCTGGCTAAGCGTACAACTATACCTATTGAAGACAGTTGTGCTTTCATTGATCCTATGGATAAAAAATTAGAGGGTCTCCTAAAGAAAATTTTTGTTCATCAAGGTTTTCTTCTTCAACCTATAGCATGCATTGTTCCTGTAACCACTGCAGCTGCCTTTTGGTTTGAGGCTCTAGAAGAGGCTCTTCAGATGGAGACCCCACTAGATGATATTTTGGACAGAATTAAGGCTCTTAAGTTGGCTAATTCTTTTATTACAGACACCGCTTTTCATCTTGCTAAATTAGCTGCTAAGAATTCAGTTTTTGCCATTTTAGCGCTTAGAGAGTTTTGGCTTAAGTCCTGGTCAGCTGATGTGTCATCTAAATCTAAACATTTGTCCATCCCTTTCAAAGGTAAGACCCTATTCGGGCCTGCATTGAAAGAGATCATTTCAGACATTACTGGAGGGAAGGGTCAGACCCTCCCTCAGGATAAGTCAAATAAGACAAGGACCAAACAAAATAATTTTCGTTCCTTTTGAAACTTCAAGAATGGTCCCTCTACCTCTTCCCCTGCTGCAAAGCAAGAGGGGAACTTTACTCAATCCAAGCCAACTTGGAGACCTAATCAGGCTTGGAACAAGGGTAAACAGGCCAAAAAGCCTGCTGCTGCCACTAAGTCAGCATGAAGGGGTAGCCCCCGATCCGGGACCGGATCTAGTAGGGGGCAGACTCTCTCTCTTTGCTCAGGCCTGGGCAAGAGACGTTCAGGATTCCTGGGCAGTAGAAATTGTAACCCAGGGATACCTTCTAGATTTCAAGGATTCCCCTCCAAGGGGGAGGTTCCATCTTTCTCAATTGTCTGTAAACCCGACAAAAAGAGAGGCGTTCTTGTGCTGTGTAGAAGACCTTTTTACCATGGGGGTGATCTGCCCAGTTCCAAAGCAGAACAGGGGCAGGGGTTCTACTCCAATCTGTTTATAGTTCCCAAAAAGGAGGGAACCTTCAGACCAATTCTGGATCTCAAGATCCTAAACCAATTCTTAAGAGTTCCATCTCTCAAGATGGAGACCATTTGGACTATCTTACCATTGACAAGAAAAAACACCCAGCGCCTATTGGTATTGACCCCTAGCTCAGATAAATTGACCCCTAGTGGTCAACTAACAAACAATCGAAATTAGAATTATATATCCAAGCGCCAACAAAAGAGTCAGGGTCTTATCTAAAATTAATTACTTGTCACTATTTATTACAATGTTCATTCCATTTCTGGAAAAAAGTACATAAATTAAAAAGCAATGAAAATCAGTGACTGTTACAGTTGACTATTTCCAATTTTCTACCTTGGAGTCTCCAATCTTCTAAAATATAAAAATTCAAGTAGAATATCACATATAAGTCAATATGAACCTAACATTCCCTCATGGATCCATGTTCACAATCTAAAATTTGCTCACAGTTTAAAATGGAAATTGGGCTTTCCCCTATTTCCTTATTAAAATATATAGGATCTTAAGCTCACCTGCTAGTGTGATAGCAGGGATTCTTAATACCCTAAGCTTTGTCTATTACTGGCAGTCTCTATTAGAAGGCTGACAACCACTAAGACATCGGCTTATCTCTTATAATTTGCACAATAACATACACTCCTAATATCTGAGCGAGTGCCGCTATGTCACAGCGGGTATCACTATTAAATATACTCGTTACTTCTGGATATAAATGTAACCGAAGCTTAGGCTCATTGAGCTTAATAGCTTAAGCACAGTGTCTATGATGCTGACAGATACACTTGTGTTTTCAGCGAGTGGCTACTATTCCAATCGCCGTGATGCAGGTAGTGACTGAATGACTATACAAAAATAACCAAGTGCATTTAAATTTCAAAAAATCAACAAAATCAACAAAATCAAAAAACTTGTGCTAACCTCTAAAACTTGTGCAAAAAAATTACAGAAGAATTTGTGAATAAAGTGATTTGCTGTGATAACTCACTCCTTTAAACATGTGTTTAACATTCAAAATTGCAAACCTTATAGCTTTAAAAGTACGCAAATCTTATAGCTTTAAAAACGCTATTTCTGTGAGTGAATCGTTTATCAGTACAATTCAAATGATAATAGATATTACGATACCGTGAAAAATTTAATAATAAAATCCTAAAATGTCTATATAAAGTGTCTCTTCAATATTTTGTGTGGCTAACCATGTTGCCTTAAAATTTCAAATTGAACCAATGTCAAATGTTTTAGACCTTAGTCTTCAATAGCTTAGGTATGTCCCCAGATGGTGTTAATTCCCCGGACCAGTGGAGTTGCCAATCCTCCTTTTCAGTTCGTATATGTATGTGTCTGCAATGGTGTGCGGCTCAGTTCCTTAGCTTCCCAAGTGTTTATACCGCTGCACAACTGATCCCTCTGTTAAAACAGATAAAAACAATAGTGTAGATTACAAATATCAATCCTAATGTAAGAAATACACTTACCAGCCAACGCGTTTCGGTCATAAATCGACCTTTCTCAAGACTGGTTTTCTGTCACAAACAAAGGTGTTCTTATACCTCTTTCATCCTGACCTTAATTTTGGTCCCGGAAGTGTTTATCATAATCCCTTCGGTTTTTGTCAAATGTTTTGTTTGTCACTATGTCTATAATCAACTCTTTCTTAATTTCTATTATTATCTTCATTTTCCTTTGTTTATTCTGATTATATATTTTCATATTTTACTATATTGAGGTCTTTGATTTCTTGTTTTACTGTCTCGTTTTTTGGTCTTTTCTATTGGCTAGTCGGAGTTCCTTTTGTGATACGTAATTGGCCAGTTTCTGTGGGTGTGTGGTTTTTAATACTCCCTATTGGTTGTAGTATATAGCTTTGATTGTTGTTATTTTAGTTTACTAAGCCTTTCAAATATTTTATTAGTTTAGTCGGTTGCCTCTTACTCTTTTATTTTCTTTTAATTTGTGTAATCCTAATGTTTTTATCTTTAATTAAAGTATCCCAATTGTTAATCTTTTAGAACTTTATAATTCGTCAAATTCTGGGCGTGTAGGATTTTTGATCATCCCCATTGGTTGTGATATCATGCTTTTGTTGGGGGTGTGCATTTTATCTCTTTTCTTATTGGTTCTAGTTGAAGTAACCAGCTTGAGGATCTTATCCGAGTTTTCAAAACCCCTTTAGACTAGTGTCGTTATTTTTCCAGCAGGTATATTAATACCCTTATACATACATTCTCATTAGGATTTTTGTCACCGCTTTTTCTTGCAGGCTTTCCTTTCTCAACCTCACTATGATTCTTATATTCGAATGCTTCTCTCTTTATTTTTAATATATGACAGATAGCAATCTTATACATATATAAATGTGAAAACTAGATTGTACTTCACTTTTCTATTAGAGGTTCAGTGAGTGACAATCCTATATTTGCATGCATGTATGAGCGAATCTTACTCTACTTTACTTAGTTAATACTTATACAATTTCTATATTATTAACTCCTTCTATATCGCCCTCCCTTTGATCTTCATTAGTGTCACTCTATTCTTCGTTGTTCCTAACTTATCTTATTTGTTTGTTACAGCGTCTTCCAAATCTAATTCCCTTTTTCCTAATATTTTCTTACTTTATGTTATACAGTGTGATATAATATATGTTATATATATTATCGTGGTGGTTTCTCAGGGGCCCAGAAAAAATTCCCATTATCTTGATAAATTAAATTGTGTGGTTTTCCATTTCTGGAAAAATAAGAATTGTTGGTTTACCATAAGTGTAGAGTACAGTGAAAAATGAAAAAAAAAATTTGAAAAAAATATATGTATAAAAAATATATATAAAAAATGAACTTCTAGTGAAAATACACTTTGCACAGCTTTTATTTTTGTTTTTCTGTGCAATTTCCACTATTCAGTTGTTGTTATTTTCCCAACAATAAATGTGTTCAGTCTTATGTTTTTTATAAAGACTAAACAGGGCCGCTAATTTTCATAGAGGGACCATATTTTATGAGGGGTTCTTTCTTAAAGTCCTTATATATCATATTTAGATATTGTATGCATCAAATGGACTACTAGGATTAAGTCATATTCTTCTAATTTCAGAATCATCTTGTAGTTGTTTTGTTTTCAATTATTATTAAGGATAAATTGAAAAAATCAAAAAATTGAAAAAATGGAATGGCATTTTCCATGTAGTGTATAGGTCAGATATTATCTTATGGAGACATTCCTTTTTTGTTTATTTATAGACAAGTTTGTTGGTTTGAAAAATGAGGGTTCCTTTTATTATTCCAATTTTCTGGATGTCTTTCTTGTATGGGTATCTACATTCGTTGGATTTCTTCAGTGAAGGTTATTTGGTCAATTTTCCATGTTTTTTCTCCTTTTTTCAAGAATTATAGACCATTACCATTTTACATTTAGGATTTGTTAATGATGTTAGATCAGTTTTCTTTTTCACAGAGGTTGTTATGTTGTTACATTTAGAATTTGTATGTTTTAGGTTAGATTCCAAAGATGGGACAAGTCCTCTTTATTATTTAACCCTCTTGGGTATAGGCAGTCCATATGGAAGATCCATTTCGATTCTTCTATCAGAAGTCTTCTTTCGTGATCACCTCCTCTCCAATTTTTGTGAACCTTTTTTATTCCTATATATTTCAAAGATTTTATTTCTCCATGGTGTTTTTCAAAGAAATGGTTGTATAGGGGGGTTTCTTTGCTTAGCTTCTCAATACAGAGAAGGTGTTCACGTATTCGGTCCTTCAACTGTCTGGACGTCTGTCCAACATATTGTAATCCACATGGACATTGGAGTAGATAAATGACATTCCTATCGTGGCATCGGATCAGTTCTTCGATTTTATATTTTTTTGTGTTGTGATTGGATTGGAATTCGGTAGTTTTTATTCCACTTTTACATGCTTTACATGTATGACATGGAAAAAATCCTTTCACCATCTTCCCAAACGGGTCTTTAATTGTTGTCAATTTCTTCTTTTGCGTGCTGGGTGCCAATCTATTTTTTAAATTGTTGGCCCTTCGATATACAAAAATTGGTTTTTCTGGGAGTTTTTCTCCTAAGATGTCATCGTCTTTCAATATACTCCAATGTTTCCGGTAGATATCTTCAATTATTCGGCAGTTCTGACTGTATTCTGTTATTAGTGGAACCTTTACCATATTTTCATCATTTGATGTCAACCTTTCTTTGTATTTAGTGAGATTTCTTCTTTCCACTGTTCTTACTTCTTCTATTCTTTGATCTAATACTTTTTCGTTGTAACCTCTGTCTAGAAACTTGGCCTTAATAGTCTGGGCTTGTTCTTCCCATTTCAAGGGATCGGAACAGTTCTTTTTCATCCTAAGGAGTTGCCCTTTTGGGATGTTCCTTTTCCAGTTGTTATGGTGACAGCTTTTTTGGTGGACATAATTGTTACTGTCCACCTTCTTGAAGAATGTAGATGTCTCTATCTTCCCTTCCTTCACTTCTATGTTTAAATCCAGATAGGTCAGTGTTGTTTGACTCCATTCATACGTAAAATGTAGGTTAACATCATTCTTATTCATGATGCTGATAGTGTATTCCAGATCTTCTTGTGACCCTCTCCATATTAATATGATGTCATCAATATATCGGCGGTAGAGAACCAGGTCCGCGCCCGCTGGACAGGATTCCCAGAATATCTCTTCCCATTTAGCCATATAGAGATTGGCATAGCTGGGTGCGAACCTGGTTCCCATCGCCGTACCGCAAACTTGTCTATAGAACTTGCCATTGTTACAAAAGTAATTGTGATTCAATATATAGTGGATACTATCCAAAATAAAATCACATTGATTAGATGGAATTTCTGTGTCCTTCTCTAGATAGAATTTTACAGCTTTCAACCCCTCATTATGGGGTATGCTGGTGTACAGCACAGTGACATCACATGTTACCAGGATGAAATTACTTTCCCATTTTAGATCTTCAAGGAGGTTGATTATTTGGGTAGAGTCCCTTAAGTAGGAAAGGCGCTCTTTAACATGTCGTTGTAGATGTCTGTCCACATATTCAGACAGATTACTACTTAAGGAACCAATCCCTGATATTATTGGTCTTCCGGGTGGCTTGTTTAGATTTTTGTGAATCTTTGGAAGATGGTATATGATTGGTGTTCTTGGAAATTTTACATTTATATAGCTATATTCTTTATCATTTAAAATACCATCTTCCTTAGCTGCCTTCAGTAGATCCACTAGTTCTTTCTTGTATGTATTTGTTGGGTTTTCACCTAATTTTTGGTACGTGTTTTCATCGCTTAAAATTCTTTCAGTCTCCTCATTGTAATCTGACCTATTCATTACCACAATCCCTCCGCCCTTATCTGCTGATTTAATTGTGAGATTGTGGTTCTGTTCTAATTCCTTGATGGTTTCAAATTGTTTAGCGGTTAGGTTCTTATTTCTCAATCTTAACTTTTTTGAATTGATGTCACGTATCTCCCTGCACACTATTGTTTCAAATTTCTCCAATGCATTCCCTTTGTGTGTCAGGGGATAGAATGTTGATTTTGGCTTAAGTTCTGTATGTTTGTAGCCATCTTCCTGTCTTTTATATTCAGAATTGCTTGATCCATACCCCATTCTTTCTAGGGGAGATTTAAGAAAGAACCTTTTCAGAGTGAGTTTCCTTATAAACTCCTTTGTACTCACAAAGGAGTTGAACTTATCCAAACTTTTAGATGGTGCAAATGATAAACCAAGTCCTAAAACTGATTTTTCGTTTTTATTCAACTCATAAGAGCTTAGATTGAATATCCCATTTTCAATCACAGTATCTTCTTCTTTTTTCTTTATTTTTGCCCCTCCCCTCTTCCCTCTATGGTTCTTATTTTTGATCTTTCTGCTGACTGGTTTTCCTCCCATTCTTTGTGGTGGTGGCGATCCAATCCTAAAAAAGTAGGGGAAGAAGAAGAGGGGGAGTGTGATGGTTGGCTATCTCGCAATTTTAACAGTTTTTGTTCATGGTCTCCCATCTCTTTACTCTTAATAGATGTTTCTTCGATGGTTACCCCCTTCTTTACCTCTTTCGGTCTTTCCATGTTCTGGTTATTTTTTAATTTCTGTTGTTTTCTCATCCTCGGTGTCTCAAATCCTTCTTCATCTCTTCTATTATATGTTCTTTCACCTTCGTAGCCCCTTCCTTTATATGGTCTTTCTTCTTCATAATTCCTTCTATGATAGAATTGTCTCTCATCCCCATAATTTTGTCCCTCTGTATACCCTCGATCTTTCCAGTTTCTCTCCGGGTATTCGGGTTGGTTCCAATTCCTTTGTTCATATTTTTCTCTATGTTGGTAGACATACTGTCTCTCTCCGTATCCATATGGGGCTTGTACATACTCTCTTCTTCCTCTTCTTGGTCCATTGTATTCATTCCCCCTTCTTTGATCATTATATGGTCCATCATAGTGACTCCTTTGGGATCTGTTATAAGCATATGGTCCCCCATGGTTATAATTCACTCGCTCATAGTTGTTCCTTATTTATCTATTCTGGGTGAATGAACCCCCATAGTAATGGTTATTATAACCATTTTCATTATATCTAAAATTCCTCGATCTTGGGTCATACGGTCGAGTTTGAAATTCTTCCCTGGGGTTCCTTGCTTTAGATGGTTTTCTTAAATATATTTCCTCTTTAAAAATCCTTGTGTCATATTATTTTCCAAATTTATGGTATTTCTATGATTTTCTATATCTTTTTCGTTCCTATTCTCCCTCCCATTTTCACTTTGTGTTCCCTTGGCCCCTGTATTATGTTCTATATATGTGTTTCTTTCTCTAACCTCTACATCTTCCCCAACTGCCAAATCATTTTCTTCTTCCTCCTCTTTCTTTTTCTCTATTTCTCTCATTAACTTTTTAGTTTTCTTTCTTATAATATCCTCCTTGATCTTACTTACTTTTTTAACTAAGATTTCCTTCTTTTCTGCAATCTCCTTACTTTCTGGTCCTGAGTTTTCTAGGTTTACTATAATAACCTCATTCTCTTTAATTCCAACATCTAAGTCAGTTATCAGAATCTCCCTATATTCTATTATTAATTTTATTAACTGTTTGGAAGTTTCAATTAGCACATTCCTCCATTTGGCTGCTATATTATCTGATAAAGGAAATGCACAATCTTTATGTACTAATAAACCCTTAGGAATAACTTCTAGTTCCAAGCATTTCTTAAGGAACGAAATGTCGCCCTTGTATTTGACCTCTGAAATTAAGAGTTTCTCGAGTTCTTTAAATAGTAGCTGTACATCAATGGTATCTGTTCCTTCTTCTAACAGACTAACCTCATTGGCATTGTGAGTAATACTAATGTCAATGGGTTGTCTTAGATTCTGGATAGAATTCATAATAATCAGTATATCCAATGGCTGCTTGATGAATACTAGGCAGTATTAAGAATTTCACAAGAAAAAACACCCAGCGCCTATTGGTATTGACCCCTAGCTCAGATAAATTGACCCCTAGTGGTCAACTAACAAACAATCGAAATTAGAATTATATATCCAAGCGTCAACAAGAGAGGCAGGGTCTTATCTAAAATTAATTACTTGTCACTATTTATTACAATGTTCATTCCATTTCTGGAAAAAAAGTACATAAATTAAAAAGCAATGAAATTTTTTTTATATTTTAGAAGATTGGAGAATCCACACATAAGTGTTATAATTCAATAATTGTATCCACTTGGAGACTCCAAGGTAGAAAATTGGAAATAGTCAACTGTAACAGTCACTGATTTTCATTGTTTTTTAATTTATGTACTTTTTTCCAGAAATGGAATGAACATTGTAATAAATAGTGACAAGTAATTAATTTTAGATAAGACCCTGCCTCTTTTGTTGGCGCTTGTATATATAATTCTAATTTCTATCTTACCATTGATCCAGGAGGGTCAATATATGACCACCGTGGACTTAAAGGATGCGTATCTGCACATTCCTATCCACAAAGATCATCACCAGTTCCCCAGGTTCGCCTTTCTGGACAAGCATTATCAGTTTGTGGCTCTTCCTTTCGGGTTGGCCACGGCGCGGCAAATCTTCACGAAGGTGCTAGGTTCCCTTCTGGCGGTTCTAAGGCCATGGGGCATAGCAGTGGCGCCTTATCCAGACAACATTCTAATTCAAGCGTCGTCCTTCCAACTAGCCAAGTCTCACATGGACTTAGTGTTGACCTTTCTAAGGTCTCACGGGTGGAAAGTGAACGTAAAAAAGAGTTCTCTTTCCCCCCTCACAAGAGTTTTGATAATATAAAGCTTTATTGAATGTCCAGAAGTAGAAGTCTTACAATCATTGATAAACAAACAGGAGTTACAGATCACATATTATGCATATCTCTAGAAAGAAAGCAATTGTGTCAGTTAAAAAGTAAAAGTCTTTCTTTAACAAAACTCCTAGTTCATGCTGCTGGTACATTATTCACAGTTGTCAGCGTGTTTTTTAAGCAACAGAGTTTTTCAAAGTTGTATCCAAATGTTAGCATAGTAAACTAGCTCGGGTATTTAGTCATACCCAATTAGAAGGGTGAGAAGATGAATGAAAATATAGAAAGACAAGCAGGGGGAGGAAAAAAAAAAAAAAAAAAGGGGGGGGGGGAGGGGGGGGGGGACAGGGAAGGAGAGGGGGGGGGAAGAGGTCCTGCTCTCAGCGTTCCGCCCATGCTAACTATTTTGAAAATCTTATTTCAGGATTCTGATCTCAGTGTTCCCTATATCTGACATTGTTCCATGGCTCTTTTAAATATGTGCACCTCCAGGACCACACCCCCACTCCAGTTAGGTTAGCTCTTTCCGTTTGAAGTTCAAATATTTTTCAAATATTTTTCCCTTCCCAGATTAAGTTCATATGTTCGTGTAAGTCAAGTTTCCCTATTTTAAGGTAGTGAAACCTCTCCAGACCGAGCAGATCTCTTACCCCATTTTTCCATTCATTAAAGTTTGGCACAGTCACCGATTTCCAGTGTTTTGGAATTAACCCCTTTGCACAGTTCAGCATCAGTAGGAAAAATCTATGCTTTGCTTCTACCACAATCTTAGGGAGACTATGGTATAGCAGGTATTGAGGGTTCGGGGGTATAATCACTGCAAGAACTCTCTCCCAGAATTCACGAATTCTCGGGCAAGTCCACCAGACGTGCAAAGTGGAGCCCATTTCCCCGCACCCCCTCCAACATTCATCACTTGCCTGTGGATAGATCTTATGCAGTCTTTGTGGGGTCAGGTACCATCGGCTCAGGAATTTAAAATGCATTTCTTGCAACCTCATAGATACTGATGCCGTCTTTGCCTTATTAAAGATCTGCAGCCACTCTTTGTGGGTGATGTTTAAGTCAAGTTCCGCCCGCCAAGCCCCTGTGTAAGAACGCAGTGTCTCATCATTACCTGTCAGTAGTAGCTTATACAAGCGGGAGATCAAATGACTAGGTGTTTGAGCCAATGTGCAAATATTTTCAAAGGCAGTCTTCGCTCTCGTGAGAGGGGTCACATCCTTATGTCCCTTGATATAGTGGTGAAGCTGTGCCACCCTAAACCAGGATGAGAAAAGCCACTGATTCCATTTCATAAGATTTTCCTGAGTTTGAAGCTTGCCTTCATCGAAGGCATTAGATATGGCGGCCTCTGCTAGAGTGTAAGTATTTCTCGGGGATCGGGCTTCGTTTGCCAGAGCGTTATCTGGGTTTTCAAAGGCCGGTGTTACCATTGATGGTTTAGAGGAAATGGACATGTCTTTTTTGACCCATGAGTCCCACTCACGGAGGACATCATTTAGAAGGGGGTATTGGTGTATCAGAGGGGTCCGATTCTCAACTGATATCCAAGCAAGCGCGCCTACATTACCCCTTTGTAAGATGTCTCGGTCCAGATGAACCCATGCTTTGTCTGCGTTATTGTGGCACCAATGAACTAGGCATTGGGCATTTATTGCTTTAAAATATGTTTTCAATAGGGGGATTCCTTCACCTCCCCTGTCCCTAGGCAGATACATTGTGTTCTTTCTAATTCTTGGTCTTAAACCATTCCATATATACGCCTCCATTTCTGATTGAATCTGGTGAATGAGGGGCACAGCCGATAGAAGGGGAAGCGCCTGCATGACGTACAGGACCCTTGGTAGCACATTCATTTTGACCGCATGGATACGGCCCATCCATGAAATGGATTTATTTTTCCATCTGGTCATATCTTCAGTCACTGCATCTCTAATCAGCTTGTAGTTCATCTCAACAAGTTCGGATAGAACCGGAGTCAGATATACCCCCAGATACTTTAGGCGGTGTTTCGCTATACTAAGAGGACATTTGTCGCATGTCTCACGAAAGGCATCAGCCGGTACAGACACATTCATAATCTCAGACTTAGACAAATTCAGTAGAAAGTCCGAGACCCTTCCAAATTCCTCAAATTCAGCCAATAAGGCCGAAAGTGATACGGATGTGTCGGACAGTGTCACGAGGACGTCATCCGCATACATTGCCAGCTTGTGCTCCCTATAGCCGACCACCATTCCCGAAATGTTAGGATTATTACAAATCTTACAAGCCAGAGTTTCCATTACCAGTGCAAATAGTAAGGGTGACAGGGGACACCCCTGTCTCGTCCCGTTAGTGATCAAAAAAGGTTTTGAGAGCATACCATTTACCCGGACCCTAGCACTGGGTATGGAGTATAACGAGAAGATCGTACGGATGATGCCGTCACCGAATCCCAGCTTGACCAATGTGTGTCGCATAAATGACCAGTTGATTTGGTCAAAAGCTTTTTCAGCATCCGTGGACACAAGTGCCAACGGTGCTGAATTATTATGCGCATAAGATATCAATTGGGTTACTTTGAGGATATTATCCCGGGCCTCTCTACCCGGGACAAACCCTACTTGGTCTGTGGAAATGAGCTGCGGTAGGAGCTTAGCAAGGCGATTCGCTATGAGTTTTGCTAGGATTTTTAGATCCGAGTTTAAGAGTGATATCGGCCTGTAGCTACTAGGCTGCTTTTCAGGTTTCCCTGGTTTATGTATGACTGAAATATGTGCCTCGAGCATAGATCCCGGCAGGGCAGCCCCCTCTTGTAGCTGATTAAACATCTTTAATAGATGAGATATCAGTTTATCCTGAAATACTTTATAATAACGCATTCCGAACCCGTCTGGGCCCGGACTTTTACCCCCTGGGAGTAATTTGATCGCCAGCTGAATCTCCTCTACCGTGAATGGGGCCTCAAGTTGCTCAGCCTCTGCCTGCATTAATCCAGGCATCTCTACTCCACCCAGATAGTCTAAGATAGCTTTCTCTCAAGTTTCTTCAAGTGCCCCCTCTTGGCTCCCTGAGCCTCTAGGGTGTAAGTTATATAAGGTTTCATAATAATGTCCGAAGGTACCAGCAATTGCAGGGCCTTCTTGCTGGTCCTTACCAAAATGGTCAGTAACCTCATAAACATAGGTTTTGAGTCTCTGGCGTGCCAGTGCTCAGGCGAGCAGCTTCCCCGCCTTATTTCCGTGCTCGAAGTAATGTTGTCTAAGCTTGAGAGCTTTTGCTTGTTGTTCTGCCTGTATGTAGCTCAGAAGAGCTGATCTCGCCCCCGCTAGACCCGCCTGTAGTGCGCTATCTGTCGGTCGCGCCTTATGGGCGGTTTCCGCTTGTGCCACTTTCTCAAGGAGAGCGGCATAGAGGGACCGTTGCTCCCGGCGTAGAGCCGACACATGTCTGATCAAAACGTCCCTTAGGACGCACTTATGCGCCTCCCATACTGTGGTATCAGCTATTTCCTCTCTCATGTTATTGCGGAAGTATTCTTCGATAGTGCCCTCTAGTTTTTGTTTTAATATGTTATCATTTAATAATGATTTGTCCAAGCGCCAGACAAATGAAGTGTTTGGCTTCTCCGGCCAC
This sequence comes from Bombina bombina, assembly GCF_027579735.1. Classification (NCBI taxonomy): domain Eukaryota; kingdom Metazoa; phylum Chordata; class Amphibia; order Anura; family Bombinatoridae; genus Bombina; species Bombina bombina. The sequence continues at coordinate 1,154,632,855 of NC_069504.1, forward strand.
TCTATGGAGCATTTCACCGGGGCATGGTCAGACCAAGTGACATGCTAGTTACGAGAGGCAGCCCCGCTGAGTCTGTGAAAATGTAATCGATCCTTGTGTACTTCCCATGTGGATGGGAATAGAATGAGTAGTTCTTGACAGTTGGGTGCATTGTGCGCCATACATCATGGAGAACCAAGTCTCTCATACATTTAGTTATCTGCTTAACTACTCTGTGCTTGGTACTGGATACGCCGTCTGAAGCATCCAAAGTGGGGCAGAATGAGACGTTAAAATCCCCCCCTAAGAATATAATCCCTTTCTGTGCTTTTAGGATCTCGTTCTTTAGTTTTTTTAAAAAAATATCTTGCGCCAGATTTGGGGAGTAAGCATTGACAAAAGTTACATATTTTCCATACAGAGTTCCGACCAAGATCAGGTATCTGCCATCTGGGTCTTTTATAGTCTGCTCCGTCCGGAAAGGCACACCAGTCCCAAACAGGATTCCCACCCCATTTTTTTTAATCGGGCCAGAGGCAAAGTATGCAACTGGAAAATGTTGATTATACCACTTAGGTTCTCTATACTTGGAAAAATGTGTCTCCTGGAGGTACACAATATCCCCACCCATCCTCTTAAGATCTCTAGTTACAATTGATCGTTTCCCTGGGTTATTGAATCCTTTAACATTAATTGTGATAAGTTCCATGGTAGAATTACCAGTAATTCTCATTTTGCTAATCAGGTAATAAATTGTGATGGGGAGGTAGGCTATTTAGTAATGAGAGGGCTATTTGACCACTAAGTTAATGGGGGGGGGGGGAGAAGAGAAAAAAAAAAGGGCAGAGGGAGGGGAAGTAAGGGAGGAGAAGGGTATGAGAGAGGAGAGACTAAAGTATAGTCAATGAGCAGCACAAGCAACAGATAAAGATAAAAAAAGTAGGGACAGAAAAGGGAGATATAACTGTCCCACGAGGGACTTTTAGAAATAGTGAAGATGTAGGAAGTTAGTAAAAGAGAAACAAAGTGGGGAAAGTATAGTCAATCTCCACTAAGAACAATTGTAAATAAACAAATAAACAAATAAGGGGGGTAGTAACCCCTATACTCTCAGCAAATGAATTATGTTTTTTAACTGTATAACTTGTGGATAAACACAACAACTTGTTGATAACACATACATTTTGATTTACCATATCAGACAAAGTAGGTACATTCTGCGAGTAGCTGCCCATAAACTATTTGCAGTGTCTATAAGGGTACCCAGCGCTGCAATATCCCCAAAGGTATCCCCATCCCATGAACTAAAGGGCACCGGCCAGTCTGGGTCCACCAGTGCTGCATTTTAATTTAGTGTTCGGTGTTGACTAGTCGGTGTCATATGTTATTTCCCTAGATGGGGGCGAGCGCAAAGGGCTTATCTCCTGGCGCTTTAGGAGATTGAAACATTATCTAGTTTATATTTATATTTCGGCATCCCTGTTGCTATATGGCATACGCAGCTAGAAGTGTCATGCAGCGCGCGGGAACAAGGCAGTTAAGAGCCAAGGTACCCTAGTGCCCAGGGCGGGGCCCATATGGCGAGGTAGACCCAACCCCAGGCCAGAGCACTGAGCAACAGAAAAGTACCATTGTGTCCAAAATCAGAGCATATTCCTACAAACCTTAATTGAAAACATGTTATGTTAACTACAATAAAGAGATATGAACTTGGCTTAAACAGTGACATTAAACATTAAGATGTTACATTTCTCAAAACAGAGATTGCGATGACCCTACAGCCATGCCAGCTCATCATTTACAGATAAGCAGCATCGCTCCATGGTCAACTCATATATGTCAGCCATTATCGTCCACGGCCAGGGTAACGTGTCAGGCATGATGTTACATCATATGGAGCATCTGTGAGAAACCGCAGACTTTACAATCTACAAACTTAACTGCACCTTTCGACATCCAGGAGCAACACATATTAGACAATGGTCAGGACAGAATAATAACTACTTGCTATGATGGCATTGTGTCTGTAGCCAGGTCCAGGTATCTAATGTCTCCCCCAATTGAGAGAGTCTATTGTGTACATCAGTAGGAGTCTACTTTATAAATATCAGGGTGTAAATATAAGGGGCACAACAAACATTATACTTAGCTGCCAGATGTGTCGGTCTAAGTCCTATATATGTGGTGTCCGCCATATTTGGTATATGGCCAGCTTCGTAGTTCTACCCACAAGCCCATGCCATGTCTATACCATGGAGAGGCGTGTGGTTCAGGGAGGCCCCCTGCCCTGCTGGATTCTTTCTGCTCTGTGATTTTCTCCTCTTTGAGCTTGTTCAGCCAGGGGTTCAATAGGCCTAATTTGTAATCCAAGGGCTTGGTTAAAGGCTGGCAGGTCAGCTGCTGTGCGATACGTGGCTGTAACTCCATCCTTGGACGCTATCAGGCAGGTTGGAAAGCCCCACCTGTATGGGATCCTGTGTTCTTTGAGGTTTAAAGTAAGAAAGCGTATTTCTCGCCGCTTTTGTAGCGTTGCAGGGCACAGATCTGTGTAGACCTGGATCTCCACTCCCTCGTGTGTTAGTGGCTGCCTGTTTCTGGCATGTCGGAGTATATCTTCTCTATCTCTGTACGACAGGAGCTTGACAATAATGTCTCTGGGTGGAGCTCTGGCAGGCGGTTTAGGCCTTAAGGCCCTATGAGCTCTTTCCACATGAACATCTGCCTCCTCTGGGTTGTTTTTAATGCCTTTAAAAAGCTTTTGAATATATTTGTTAATTTCTGCCGGTGCCACAGCCTCAGGAACACCCCTTATTCTCAGGTTGTTCCGTCGGCTCCTATTTTCTAGATCTTCAATTCTTTCATTCAAGGTCAGAATAGTTGTGTCCTGTGTCTGTATGCAACTGGCATTGTGCTGTACATCAGAGCGTAGCGCCTCCTGTGATTCTTCCACTAACGTGACTCTGTGGTCTATATTGGCAATGTCTTTCTTAAGCTCACCGGACATATTTCTCATCTCCATGATAGCTTCCTTTATATCATTTTTAGATGATAGATGCCTTATGTCATCTTTTGTGATATAGCCACTGTGTTTAGGGTCAGTGTTGTGGGCAGCTGCTGTTTCCTGCATGTTAACAGAATCAGGGGTGTCCTTATGTGATCCCTGACTTAGATCTGCCGGTATGAGGTAGCTGTCCATGTTGGATGAATGTGTGGCCTTATTAGGTTTGGTACCTCTCTTACTTGACATTCTTATAGAGTGTACTGCATATGCCTCAAAAGATAGACTTTTCTGCTCAGCCCTTAATTAGCTAATGTAAAGGCGTATGGCTCACACGTGGCGTTGTATAAATGGCAGCCTAGTAGCATCTATTATTTCCCAACCGTGCTATACTCATATGTCCCAGCAGCTCCGTGCCCCTAAACAGCAAAACCACTATGCATGTAAATTTTCATATGCTTTCGTGTTTCAGTCTTTTATAAATATATTTGGGCCAGTTCTTTGTCAATGGCATATGTTTGCCCTTCTTTATGCTCAATGTGTCCTGCTCTTAAGGATATCAAGCGCCAAGTGACGCTACTCACCGCTCCACAGATTGTCCTCTCGGTCCGTAGGCAGGCCACCGGCAGCCGCGCTGCTGTCTTTTAATTTTTTCCTCCTTCCCTCAGGATCGCCAGCTGCCGGGACACGCCGCGGCCTAACTGCCTCTTCACGGGCCTATGTGAGCCGCAACTTCTCTCGCGTGAGCCATGTCCCAGCAAGCTTGACTTCGTGACCGCTGCTTCAGATGTAGAGAATGTCCCCCAGGCAGCAGCCCAGAATACCGGTCAGTCAGCGCACCGGCTGTGGCTAATCTCCGCTGATAGTCTGCTTTGCCTGTTCAGGTAGGAGGACGCAGGAACCAAGAGGGCGCAGTTCCGATCCGGCAGTTTGTAGGCCTCACCTTATGCTGCCCCTGTCAATCAGTCCCCGTGTTATATTTCGCCTCAGACCCTTTATGGCCATATGCTAGGGCCAGCTGTGTCCAAATATGTCAGGTTTTAGTGCTGTTTGCCGTGTTTATCCTAGTGCTGAGAGTATTAGGGTATCAGAGCACTATCAGTGTGCAGCCATTCACTTTAACAGCCAGGCTCCGCCCCCCCCTCACAAGAGTTTTATTTCTATTCACTCTGATAGACTCGATGGACATGAAAATATTTCTGACGGAGGTCAGGAAATCAAAGATTTTGTCCACCTGCCGAGGTCTTCATTCCATTCCTTGGCCATCAGTGGCTCAGTGTATGGAGGTAATCAGACTAATGGTAGTGGCAATGGACATAGTTCCGTTTGCTCGCTTGCATCTCAGCGATGATAGAGGTCTCAAGGATAATCCAATGGGCAGAGGCTCACTCTTGCCATCTGTCAGCGATCTATATCCCAGATGTAGAGAACTTGGAGGCAGATTTTCTAAGTCGTCAGACTTTTCATCCGGGGGAGTGGGAACTCCATCTGGAGGTGTTTGCTCAGCTGGTTCGGCTATGGGGCACACCAGAGTTGGATCTGATGGCGTCTCGTCAGAACGCCAAACTTCCTTGTTACGGTTCCAGGTCAAGGGATCCTCAGGCTGTACTAATAGATGCTCTAGCAGTACCCTGGTCGTTCAACCTGGCTTATGTGTTTCCACCTTTCCCTCTCCTTCCACGTCTGATTGCCAGAATCAAACAGGAGAGAGCATCTGTGATTTTGATAGTGCCTGCGTGGCCACGCAGGACTTGGTATGCAGAACTGGTAGACATGTCATCCCTTCCAACATGGTCTCTGCCATTGAGACAGGACCTTCTGATTCAAGGTCCATTCAAGCATCCAAATCTAATTTCTCTGCAACTGACTGCTTGGAGATTGAACGCTTGATTCTATCAAAGTGGGGTTTCTCTGAGTCAGTCATAAATACCTTGATTCAGGCTTGAAAGCCTGTTACCAGGAAAATTTATCATACGATATGGCGTAAATATCTTTTTTGGTGTGAATCCAAAGGCTTCTCCTGTAGTAAAATCAGGATACCTAGGATTTTGTCTTTTCTCCAATAGGGATTGGAGAAAGGATTATCAGCTAGTTCCCTAAAGGGACAGATATCTGCTCTGTCTATTTTGTTGCACAAGCATCTGGCAGATGTTCCAGACGTTCGGGCTTTTTGTCAGGCTTTAGTTAGAATTAAGCCTGTGTTTAAACCTATTGTTCTGCCATGGAGTCTAAATTTAGTTCTTAGAGTTCTTCAGGGGGTTCTGTTTGAACCCATGCATTCCATAGATATTAAGCTTTTATCTTCGAAAGTTTTGTTCCTAGTTGCTATCTCTTCAGCTCAAAGAGTTTCTGAACTATCTGCATTACAATGTGACTCTCCTTATCTTGTGTTCCATGCTGATAAGGTGGTTTTTGCGTACCAAGCCTGGGTTCCTACCTAAGGTTGTTACTAACAAGAATATCAATCAAGAAATTGTTGTTCCTTCTCTGTGTCCTAATCCTTCTTGTAAGAAGGAATGTCGGTTGCACAACTTGGACGTGGTTCGTGCTTTAAAATTTTATTTGCAGGCAACCAAAGATTTTTGTCAAACATCTTCTTTGTTGTCTATTCTGGAAAGTGTAGGGGTCAAAAGGCTACGGCGACTTCTCTTTCCTTTTGGCTGAAAAGCATCATCCGTTTGGCTTATGAGACTGCTGGACAGCAGCCTCCTGAAAGGATTACAGCTCATTCTACTAGAGCGGTAGCTTCCACATGGGCTTTTAAAAATGATGCTTCTGTTGAACAGAATTGTAAGGCTGCGACTTGGTCGTCACTTCATACCTTTTCAAAATTTTAGAAATTTGATACTTTTGCTTCTTCGGAGGCTATTTTTGGGAGAAAGGTTTTGCAAGCAGTGGTGCCTTCCATTTAGGTTCCTGTCTTGTCCCTCCCTTCATCCGTGTCCTAAAGCTTTGGTATTGGTATCCCACAAGTTAGGATGAATCCGTGGACTCGGTACATCATGCAAAAGAAAACAAAATTTATGCTTACCTGATAAATTTCTTTCTTTTGCGATGTACCGAGTCCACGGCCCGCCCTGTCTATTCAAGACAGATAGTATTTTTTTATGTAAACTTCAGTCACCTCTGCACCTTATAGTTTCTCCTTTTCTTCCTTGGCCTTCGGTCGAATGACTGGGGGGTGGAGTTAAGGGGGGAGCTATATAGACAGCTCTGCTGTGGTGCTGTCTTTGCTACTTCCTCTCAGGAATGACAATATCCCACAAGTTAGGATGAATCCGTGGACTCGGTACATCGCAAAAGAAAGAAATTTATCAGGTAAGTATATATTTTGTTTTGTACTAGTGATCAGGTCCTCACTAGGAGAATCCTGACTCCATTGTACCAAGTTCACTCTGTTGTACCAAGCTCACTCTGTTGTTTTTCCTGGTTTCTGGTAATGGCTTCTATCTGAATTGCACCCATTAAGTGTTCAATATTAAGGAGTTCTCCAGTTATGGCTCCTTGTTTGGCTAATGAATCCGCAAGATCAGGACCTTGAACCCTGGAATGACCCTTGGTCTTTTTCCAGTATATGGTTAAATCATTGGATACCACCAGATTATCAATCTCACAGAACAACTTGCCATGCTTGACTGGTTTGTTATTGCTTTTCTGCTTAAATTATCATGCTTTTGGTGTAAAACAGCACTCATGCTTATATCTGTGTAACCTGTCTCTAAGAAGAAAGGTTTACCACCTTCAGGGTATGCTAAGCAAGGTGCTTGTGTGAGTTTTCTCTTCAGCACATTGATGGCTGTCTCTTGAGACTCACTCCAGTGCCATTTCACATCTTTCTTTAGAAGAAGTAGTAGCGGTTTAGCTAATTCTGCATAATTATCAATGAATTTGTGAGAATAATTCGTCATACCCAGGAATGATCTCAATTCCTTTAAATTAGTTGGGTTTTTAGAGTTTACTATAGCTTCCACCTTTTTCTTCTGAGGGTTTAGCCCTTCAGAAGTAACTTCATGTCCCAAGAAGTTTACCCGAGTGCGGCACCATTGAGCTTTTTGTAGGGATAATTTGACACCTGCCCTTTTAAGTTGGCTGAGGATGTGTTTAAGCTCTGCAATGTGTTTTTCAAAGTCTGTGCTTTTTATTAGAACATCATCGACATAAGATAAAGTCCCCCTTTCCAGTGCATCAGGCATAGCCTTATGCATGAATACTGCAAATTAATGTCCAGAATTTATGTATACAAAAGGGAGTCTCTGAAATGCATACTGGACCTTTTGGAATGAGAATACCAGCTTATACTGGTCCTCCTCGTGTACTTTTATGGTCCAATATCCATGTGCACAATCAATGGCAGTGCCAGTGAATATTTTGGACCCATGCATCTGTGCTAGGCATTGGTCAATGTATGGTACAGGCCAGCCAGACATGTATACTCGTTTGTTTAGCTGTCTTAAGTCAGCACACAAACGCCATTATCCATTGGGCTTAAGAACACCTAGAATAGGATTATTATAAGAGCTGTGCACCTGTCTGATAATACCTCTTTCTTCCAAGTATTTTATGATTTCTGCAAGAGAATCATATGAGGCCAAAGGGAGTCTGTATTGTTTAACAAAGACAGGTAATGCATTGGGATCTGTTTGTATTTTTGCAATGTGCAAGTCTGTAGTACCATAGTCATAAGAATCCCTAGCAAAAATATCCTTGTACTCCATCAGGAGTTCTCGCAGCTGTTGGCGTTCATCATCGCTGGAACAGCCGTTAGCTAAGGATATTTGCTCTTCGACTACTTGCTGAAATCCTGGAAAGATTTCAGGCTGTCCTATTTCATAGGCTTCTTCCAATCTAGAGGTGAGATCCCCTTGATTATAATTTACATTGCTACCATGACTCTGGGTATTGGGGTAATCTTGCAGTTTGATCGGCTGATCTTCAATTCTTCAATTCTACAGATGCCTTCCTCTGAGCTGAAGGGATAGATAGACTGAATATTAAATAGACCCTCTGGCATAGATGCAAAGGATTGTTCTATTAATTGTTCTTCAGTTAAGTATCCTTCAGGTATTAGCTCAATTACATTATTCTGGAATCCAAAAGTGTAATAACTTGATTCCAGCGCATATCCTATGGTAGTTCCCTTGGATAAGGTTATATCCTGTGGGGTCATGTTATGCACAACAATATGTATTCCAATATTCACCATAGGAGAATAGGCCATTGTTATTCATTCTATGTGGTCTTTATTGTGTGTCTATTAATTATAAGTTTTAAATTATATTAATATTTATGTATATTTTTTAGATGCACCACTTTTAATTGATTACAGTATCTATGAATCAAATATCTTTTTAAAAAAAAAAATCAAATTTTTAAGAATTTGCATTCAACTAACATTATAAGTGTTAGAATGGATTAGCGCTTTTATGTAATATGAGAATAGCCTTAATGGGGTTAACATTAAGCGTATTATGAGTGTGATACAGTATCATGTTTTGATTGGGTAATGTTTATGTAGGTATTGCATAGCATATCCTTTTTAACAGTGTGGAATTTCAATTATTATGCTCAATTTAATATTTTATCATTATAGCATAAGTTTATTTTATTTTACATACTGAATATTTTACATGCTGTGCATCGATGTCACATAGATTTATATAGTGGGGTTCGTAATCTATCTGTCATTACCTTAACTATAACTGGCAGAGATCCAATAGGATTGTAGGAAGGTTTGGTTTGACTAATAAAAGACGGCTGAGACTTAGTGTGGGCAGCCTCTGACGAAGTAGGAAGACGTCCTACGAAACGCCCACCGTCTTTACGCCACGCTGTACACATCAGCTGAAGGAGAGCCGGCTTTATTCATCCTGACAGTTTGGTGTAGTATGAGCTTTTGCCGATAATTTCAATATTTGTTGTGAACGATACTTGCACTTTCTACAGTGTATTTAACAGTACTCTTTTGCTACTGACTGAACATTGGAACTTTTAAAAGGATTGTTCTTACGCAGGATTGAACATATCGTTAAGGAACCTTTGAGTGCCATATGTTTGCTGTGTTTACATACCTCATATGTTTGAGGGTCTTGAGTGTGAGGCCTAGATTTGGAGTTTGGCGTTAGCCATGAAAACCAGCGTTAGAGGCCCCTAACGCTGGTTTCTTACGGACTCTGGTATTTAGAGTTCAGTTACCGACACTCAAAAATCACCCAACGCTCAAATTTCTACCGACACCTCAGACCCAGTAGTAAACATATACCGACAAAATAAACATTCACGAATCACAAAACAAATATTACACAAAGTACACTTACACTCATACAAACACGACACTATATTTATTTTTAAGATTTATTAATTTTTCTTCAAAATACAAAGGATCAAAGTTGCGAGATCTCGGGTGTTATAAAAAAAACAACCCAAATCCATTTTCCCATTGACTTACATTGACACACGGGAAAAGACCCTCATATAGCTACATCTAACTAATAAGATTATATCACAAACATACACTCATCGATGCATACAAACAATATACACCACATGACATACAAAAAATATTTTTTTATCACAAAAAGAACACGATTTAGTTACTTTTTCACACAAGCTCATGACGTCACTCACTTTACGAGGAAAACCAGTCTTAGAAAAAAAAAAATACCAATTTTTAGAGCCTCCATTGACTTCTATTGGGAAGGCGTGCTCGTGCACGCGAAACCCACATTTCCCTAACGCACGCAAATAGTGTAGACAGAAAAACTCCAAATACCAGCGCTAGAAAAGACATGATTTTATGCGTTATACCCAGCTATGATAAATAGATCAAGAAATGACTATTTCCCTATGGTGGATTTATGGATTTTACTTATTGAATATTCACAACACCATTAAATTGTTTCAGACTTTTATATTACATCAACTACAAATCAACATCACTAGTAACAAACTTTTATTTTAAAAAATATTACATTTAAACGGACACAAAAATAATGTCAACTTTTCAGGATTCACAAACAATACACAATGGGAAACAATTCTCATTTACCTTTATTATTGCATTTCAGTTATTCAACTCATATGCTTGCAGCAACAGCATATCTACATAGGTTTAACACATGATCAGTCATGGATGCACATACATTACTTTTAACATTCACTCATACATGTGCATTCAAATGATGGGGGAAAAACACATTACATTCTCTCTAGGAATCACAAAACAGAACATATGGATTTGACTGTACTTTTAACATCATGATTCCATCACAATAAACCATTAGGAATTACGTACAACAAGAACATCATTACACCAGATTACAGATGTCACTTTATGGGAAGGAACAACAATGCCAGACCGCTATATAGAAGTCAGCATATGTGGGACACAATCACAATATATACGTACATGTACATAACACGTATCACCCATCACGCAACCACAAAGCACACATTTATATTTTATTCAGCACACAATAACAATGTAGCACAATACAACAACACAATGAGGATTTCACAACTACATAGGCAGGTTAATAATATCATGACGTCATTAGAAGATTCAACCATACACATCACAGATTCACGACTGTACCGCCCCTTTCGGAACTTTAACACTCAATACTACAATACAACATATACGTAAACAACAGTTTGGAACAGCATTATTAGGGAGATTTGAATGGGACAATTAATAAATATTGTCAGATGGCAATCACTTATATATACAATACTACAGATGACAGACGGAAGTTATTCAGTATTAGTGCCATTTTAAATGGACGAGTACAATATTGACAGCTCGGCAATCACTTATATATATAATTTTACAGATGACAGCCAGAAGTTATTCAGTATTAGTGCGATTTGAAAGGGACGCATACAATATTGACAGCTCGGCAATCACTTATATATATAATACTACAGATGACAGCCGGAAGTTATTCAGTATTAGTGCGATTTGAAAGGGACGCATACAATATTGACAGCTCGGCAATCACTTATATATACAATACTACAGATGGCAGACGGGAAGTTCGGAATTATTATTGCGATTTTAAAGGGACGCATACAATATTGACTGCTCTGCAATCACTTATATATACAATACTACAGATGGCAGACGGGAAGTTCGGAATTATTATTGCGATTTTAAAGGGACTCATACAATATTGACAGCTCGGCAATCACTTATATATACAATACTACAGATGACAGCCGGAAGTTATTCAGTATTAGTGCGATTTGAAAGGGATGCATACAATATTGACAGCTCGGCAATCACTTATATATACAATACTACAGATGGCAGACGGGAAGTTCGTAATTATTATTGCGATTTTAAAGGGACGCATACAATATTGACTGCTCGGCAATCACTTATATATACAATACTACAGATGGCAGACGGGAAGTTCGGAATTATTATTGCGATTTGAAAGGGACGCATACAATATTGACTGCTCGGCAATCACTTATATATACAATACTACAGATGACAGCCGGAAGTTATTCAGTATTAGTGCGATTTGAAAGGGACGCATACAATATTGACAGCTCGGCAATCACTTATATATACAATACTACAGATGGCAGACGGGAAGTTCGGAATTATTATTGCGATTTTAAAGGGACGCATACAATATTGACTGCTCGGCAATCACTTATATATACAATACTACAGATGGCAGACGGGAAGTTCGGAATTATTATTGCGATTTTAAAGGGACGCATACAATATTGACTGCTCGGCAATCACTTATATATACAATACTACAGATGACAGCCGGAAGTTATTCAGTATTAGTGTGATTTGAAAGGGACGCATACAATATTGACTGCTCGGCAATCACTTATATATACAATACTACAGATGGCAGACGGGAAGTTCGGAATTATTATTACGATTTGAAAGGGACGCATACAATATTGACAGCTCGGCAATCACTTATATATACAATACTACAGATGGCAGATGTTACTTTATCGTTTACAAACAATGTTGCAGCAACATTGATCGATCACATTCGATGCACATTATACACAACTATGCACTTTCATTCATGTTAGCCTGGACGTGTGCTTGTTACTATAATATTGCGTTTAAGAAATATTGATTACGCATATGATCAAACATTACAAACATGCACTGTATGTGTGATCTTTGACACTTTCACATTGAGAATCATTGTTTGAAAATAACATTTCAGCAAACAACAAATAAACGCCCACTGTGAAAGCATTCGCGCCGCTCACATACAAACAGGTGAATACAATTAGCAATCATTACAAACTCACTACCATTGGACTAATCGTACTATAAATCCCCCAAACAACATGGCCAAAGCATCACTTGTGATCCACATCAGATCAAGTGCATACCTTGTTACGCTGTTTTGAAAGATGGATGACGATGACATGGTAGACGCTGCTGGTGCTGCTATTGGCGAACTAGCTGTTGGTCGAATCAGGCAGCCTCGGCAGCTCAGACTGAGACGAAGGGGTCGTCTGGTTCGAGGTACTCCTGTCTACAGGGTGAGACCCACCTTGGAAAACATGAGCAACTTTGAGGTTTATGATAAGTATCGGCTCGATCGCGAACAGCTCATTGGCCTTTACGATCTTCTTAAACCTCATTTGGAGCCACGTATACAAATAAGGACTGCTGTTCCCCCATGAGTAAGATGCTAAGCTGTCTATACGTCCTGGCCTCCGGGAGTTTTCAATCCGGAGAACTGTACATGCATGGCCTGGCTCAAGGTACATTCTCTGTGGTGTTTGATAACTTTCTGGACGCCATGGTACGTATCAGTAAGCAATACATAGGATTCCCACAGAATGATGGTGATTGGAGGCGCCTGAAGCGGGAATTCTTTGATATTGCTGAATTGCCCAATGTCTTGGGAGCCATAGATTGTACCCACATTGCGCTGCGTACTCCAATTGATGACTTGCCCTTCAGAAATCGCAAACATTTTCATAGCCTCAACGTGCAGTATGTTTGTGACGCACGGATGAGGATTATGCATGTGTGTGCGAATTTTGGAGGGGCTAGTCATGATGCCCGCATCCTCTCTCTGTTGTCCCTGTGGAGACCATTTGAGGAAAGACAAATGCCCCCTGGTTATCTCGTTGGTGAGTATTTGTGCACAACATGGTTAATTAGTTTGACAATTGCCACTGTATTTTTAAAATGTTAGCGTAATGTTCAGCTATAGGATGCAATTTAACCATTTTTTTTTCACCCGCTAATGTCTACTTTTAGTTCAATGCAGATATGTAGCATGTCTTACCTTAAATGCTCAAATAGAGAATGTAATGTAACCATGTAGTTAGCATTTTACACAAGGTTTGGTTTAGGAGAAATACGCATATGTAGCATGTCTTAGCTGAAATGGGAAGATATTAGCTAATGCAATTTAACCATGTCATTGTCTCTTTCCGCTAATGTCTTTTAGTTCAATGCAGATATGTAGCATGTCTTACCTTAAATGCTCAGATAGAGAATGCAATGTAACCATGTAGTTAGCATTTTACACAAGGTTTGGTTTAGGAGAAATATGCATATGTAGCATGTCTTAGATGAAATGGCAAGATATTAGCTAATGCAATTTAACCATGTCATTGTCTCTTTCCGCTAATGTCTTTTAGTTCAATGCAGATATGTAGCATGTCTTACCTTAAATGCTCAGATAGAGAATGCAATGTAACCATGTAGTTTGCATTTTACACAAGGCTTGATTTAGGAGAAATATGCATATGTAGCATGTCTTAGATGAAATGGGAAGATAGAGAATAATATTGAACTAGATTTTTTTATTTTAAAATAAACATTTGTTACTGGATTATCATGTACAAAACTTTTTATTGGACTACAAATACTATTTTGAGGATTCAGTTAGAATTATGTTCTGTTCATAATTTATAGGTGATTCTGGGTACATGAGCCGGCCTTGGCTCATTACCCCCTTGCATAGCCCGACTGATGTGTCTTAGGAGCGCTACAATAGGGCTCATAAGAGAACCAGGGCGGTGGTTGAACTGATGTTCGGGCTCCTGAAGATGAGGTTCAGGTGCCTGGACAGGTCGGGAGGAGCCCTCCAGTACAACCCAAAGAAGGTGGCTAAGATCGTTGTAGACTGTAGCGTCCTGCATAATATTGCACAGCGGGCTGGGATGCTGCAGGCCGTCCCGGCGGACCGAAACCTCCTCAGAGATGAGGAGGATGATCCTGTTCTAGAGGGGCCATTCCGGGACGAGGGGCTCAATGTCAGAGCAGACATCATCAACCGCCACTTTAGACGGTAAAGAATAGAAGTTAGACTGGAGTATTGTCAATAGATGTGAACTCTAGGGAAATGACAAGTAGAGAATTGTGCAAACATGTTAGGATTGTTCATCAAATGCTAAAAATGTGTTTCATTTATTAATATAGGTGATGCTCTGGGCATTGGGTCCTGTAGCGAGTCTTTGCCACCTGGTTTTTAAAGAGGACATCAGATGGTAAGTATAAATGTATGGACTGTTGCTGGCATGAATTGTACACAAATACATCATATGGCATACATTTTCTAAACTAGTATTTAGTTTACACATTACTTAAAATGTAAATACTCAGAAAGGGATCCTCTAGCCTGACTATGGTTCAATGTCACACATTAGAGGTTTGTTCTGCTCAATATGACTCATCTTCACACTTGATAGAACATAACACAAGATGCTACACACGCTTAGTAAGCTAGTGACAGAAATTTATTCTGAAATGGGGGGTGGGAGAGGGGTACAGAACTGATTCACACACTTGTAGTAATTTTTATTAAACTTTTTCTGCCATTAGGGAGCTGACTTAATCTAAAGACTGAAAGGGAAGAATTAGAAGCCTGACAGTGAAGATTGCCCAGACTGACAGTGGAAAAAGCCAAGATTGAAATTGAAGTATACCAATGGGATCATGTCTGGCATTATCTTTCAAATCTGCTGACCTTGAAAACCATACAAAGACATGTTCACATGGTAAGTGCCAACTATTTGATAGAATAAGGCTGTGGAGGCATCCTATTGGAGACACTTAGATGATTTTCTAATTTTTAGATGGTATTTCACAGTCCTCTATATTTGAACTGATGAATAAGACACCTATTGAAGATCAACTGTTTACCCCTGAATTGACTTTCAAACACCATGCATTATCCAGGTTGGTGTACCAATGCATGCTAGTTAAGAATCACAGGAAGAATGTTGAATATTAGTAGCTTACATACATTAGTCTTATTTAGTTCATAATTAGATATTTAGGGATCACAATCAGACACTTAGATGATTTTACTTTTTTAGATGGTATTTCACAGTCCTCTATTTTATGAACTGATGAATAAGACACCTATTGAAGATCAACTGTTTACCCCTGAATTGACTTTCAAAGACCATGCATTATCCAGGTTGGTGTACCAATGCATGCTAGTTAAGAATCACATGAAGAATGTTGAATATTAGTAGCTTACATACATTAGTCATATTTAGTTCATAATTAGATATTTAGGGATCACAATCAGACACTTAGATGATTTTACTTTTTTAGATGGTATTTCACAGTCCTCTATTTTATGAACTGATGAATAAGACACCTATTGAAGATCAACTGTTTACCCCTGAATTGACTTTCAAAGACCATGCATTATCCAGGTTGGTGTACCAATGCATGCTAGTTAAGAATCACAGGAAGAATGTTGAATATTAGTAGCTTACATACATTAGTCATATTTAGTTCTTAATTAGATATTTAGGGATCACAATCAGACACTTAGATGATTTTACTTTTTTAGATGGTATTTCACAGTCCTCTATTTTATGAACTGATGAATAAGACACCTATTGAAGATCAACTGTTTACCCCTGAATTGACTTTCAAAGACCATGCATTATCCAGGTTGGTGTACCAATGCATGCTAGTTAAGAATCACAGGAAGAATGTTGATTATTGGTAGCTTACATACATTAGTCATACTTATTTCATCATTAGATATTTAGGGATCACAATCAGAAAAAGGAATACATATTATAGTTGATATAGAGGTATTTGAATGGACATGAAATATTACATTTATGTTCAGCATACATATATATTATTGAAATGTGATATACATTATTATGTATAATTAGAAATTCAGATATTTAAATTTATTTTTTATTACACACTATAATGGTGTATGTTTTTTTTTTGTTAAAAATAAATTTAATTAATAAATATCTTGAAAAAATGTTGAACAAAGTTAGAGCATAGACACAAGATGATTGTAAATGTATTTTATGAATCTTTGACTACGTGTGTATTAACTTTGTTCAATTTTGTTTTTTTTATTTCAGATTGTCATCTGATGACTTCAAGGAATATTTTTTGGTTTTTGTTTCAGAAACTTTTAATTTTTTTAATGGTAATAATAAAGATTTTATTATTAAATACACTCTTTTGAATAGATTATAATAAATATCCATATAATCTGTCAATAAAAAAGAATTTGACTCCCATGACTGGTAGTTGTCTATTTGACAAGCACATGCATAAGATCAAATAATGCATTAATTTTAGAAAATCCACTGATTCCGAGAATATTACATTAAACTATCTTTTTTAACATTAATTGGGGAGTGAGATCCATCGATGCTTTTCTTTGGAAATTATTAGATGTTAAAATAATTTCGGATATGTAGTCAAAATTTGTCATAAATTATTTGTTTTCACTTTTAAGAAGGGGAAGTGGTTAACTTACATTAAAGTGACAGTGTTGTTGAATGTAAAATTAATTTTATAAGATCTTGTATCTTCCTTAGGTATCTCAAAACATTATTTTCAAAATTATTTTAATTTTTACATTTATAAATGGTAGGTCATTTAACTTGATATTTTTCACAAGCTAGTTATTGGATGCCAGGTTAATCGATTTAATTTTCTAGTGGAGTCATTTAACTATAGTTATTAATATTATGTAGTTTTTAAAATCTTACCTCTTGGGTTAGACATCACATATCTATATATAATTTTCATTCCCCTTTAGTTTATTTTGACAATGTTAAATCAACATTCAAAATGTTTTGGTCCTTAAAGGGACATTCACAAAGTATATTGTGTATTGATTTTTAATTAATTCTTAAAATAATTTAAACATATTTAGAAAGTACTATAGAATTACATTCATTCTTTAAATATACTTTTAAAAAGATACATCAATGCACATATCTTAGTCAATTACATAAGGCATCTATGTGCAACCAACAATCAGCATCAAAATAGCCTATGTAGATATGTATTTAATCCAAGAATATATAATTACAATCTAATGATTGAATACCAAAACATATTAAGTAGTTCAAATATTATAATCTTATCCAAAATGCATACATAACATATAGCTTAATGTCCAGCTGAAGAATCCGAAATTCCTCCTTTACAATATATATTTCAGTCAGTGTGTAAAACAATCCAGAAGTTAATCTAAATTTCCTTTACTCATATGTTATACTAATTTAGCAAAAGGAAGGTGCTTAGGTTTCTGATTTTTCAAGCATTATTGTGAAATGTTTCTTTAAAGGGACATGAACTCAAAATATACTTAAAGGGGGACAGTTTAAAAATGAATGATTTATACATTCTGAATGAGTATTCTATTTTAAGCAACTTTAACAATTGTCTCATATTATGAATGCTCCTTGTGATGTTGCTATCATTACTTTAAAAATAAGGCATTCAATAGATAATTTATTTGCTTCAGTACTCTGGACAGAACTTGTTTTTTTGTGTTGGATTAATTTATCCAACAATCATCAAGGACAACCCAGGTTTTTTGCAACAATTGTCCGTTATCTAAAATATCATTATTGATTTGCAAAGAAAGATAACAAGATAATTCTTAACATTTGAGAATCGGATTAAATTATAAAGTTGCTTAACATTTCATGCTCAATCTGAATCACCAACGCTAAATTTGTTTGGACAGTGTCCCTTTAAGAGATTTAAAGAGTGTATTTACTTCTCTTCTTATCTTGACATACTTTGCTTGAAAAGCATATCGAGATAGGCTCAGTAGATGAAGATTGGTGGATGCACAGAGATGCCTTATGTGATTGGCTCAACCATGTGCATTTAAATTTCTTCTGTTGAGGATAACTAAATACTAAGATAAATTGAGTTACATTTTAAAGTCTAAACAATTTTCAATCTCTACAGATCATTAGATACAATTGTTTGGTTGTAATGTCTATTTAAAAATAAAGACGCCATTGCACAATAACATATATGAGCACTTCAGACAAATACAAGCTCGAGGTTTATTTACTAATAACAAACAAACCTGTAGTTTAACATTTATAAACAGATTATCCAAGTGAATGACCTTATAACCTGAATTTGAACATTCAGAAATATTGCGTGGGAAACGCATCTTGAAACACCAGATTAGCATCTTTAAACATTAGAGTCTAATGTCACGCAATAGCACACAATCAATGTGCATTATGAAATACATTTAATAGAGCAATATCAATACTTCACAATAAGTAAAGAAATGGATTTTATGAACAATAAAGACATACAATATTAAATGTGTATTTGTATTAAAGAAACAGACCGTTATTAAACCGAGAAATGTCTACAACATTTAATAATGTGACAGTATTAGATTTTAAAGAGAATTTAATCATTAATATTTAACGGATCACAGATATTAAATCTGCGTCACACATATCCGCATGACAGGCCCATGAGTTACAAATAAGTCTACATGAAAAATGAAGTTACAGCACCACCAGGAGGTATGTGTAAGGAAGTTACTAAGATATGAAACATTAAGGAACGGCCAATCAGAGTTCATCACACAAACACAACTTGAATCAGGATGGTCTCACAGACATTCTAACAATATTTCAAACTTTTATCCAATCAGATGTACAGATAACTTGTCCCATGGTGCATCTCATGTTTACTTCACCATATAAAAGTCCATTACACGTTGCCATCTTTGTCAGTTCTCTAATGCCTGCAGGCAGTATATAATATTTAGACAAAATTATATTCGACAACCCAGCAGGCATGTCAGCTCCCAGGTTCACCAAGGAGGAGAGCGCTGCACTGGTCCACGCCGTCAAGGACTTTTATCCCCAGCTGTTTGGGAACAAGAGGAGGTTGACAGATGCGCATGTTAAGAAGGCCCTCTGGGAGTCTATCACCAATGCGGTTAGATTGGTGTGTGACGTCCAGAGGAGCCAGGATCAAATCATGAGGAGATTCGGAGATATGAGGTTGCGGTTAACAAAAAAAGTCAACCTCATAAGGGACTGGGTACAAGCCCGTAAAAGAGGGGGCAAAAGAGAGGCCCCGCGGAAACTGTACCTACTCCCTTATGAGGTGACTTTATGCGAGCTCCTCAATCTCCGGGTCCCCAAAAGATTTCGATCCTCGCCATCCTCGGCCTCCTCTTCTTCCCTCCCAGCTGCGGGATCTGAAAGTCCTGACGCGGGGGGCCAGGGCAGCTGCTTCTCCGTCCGGTGGCCTGGGAGCAGATGGAGAATCTGAACCAGGTAATTATCCAACTTCATATAATATCTTAATATTTGATTTTGTTTAAAAAAATGTATATATAGTCAGATACTAAACCTATACAGATCTCACAACATACACTACATATGATGTTTAGATATCTGATTTTATATTAGTGACACATGAAATAGGAATGATGTTTCTTGCACTCTACAGAATATGCGTCACAGAGCGAAAATGGAATTTCGCATACACGTTAATATGGGTTAGCTGTAAGTGGCATTGCTTTATACATGTTGGTCAAATGACGGATGCGTAATTCCGCATGGAATCATTGCGCAATGATCGCGAAAATTGAATTTCGCATACACGTTAACATGGGTTAGCTGTAAGTGGCATTGCTTTATACATGTTGGTCAAATGACGGATGCGTAATTCCGCATGGAATCATGGCGCAATGATCGCGAAAATGGAATTTCGCATACACGTTAACATGGGTTAGCTGTAAGTGGCATTGCTTTATACATGTTGGTCAAATGACGGATGCGTAATTCCGCATGGAATCATTGTGCAATGATCGCGAAAATGGAATTTCGCATACACGTTAACATGGGTTAGCTGTAAGTGGCATTCCTTTACACATGTTGGTCAAAATGAAATGTGAATTATTATATATGTGAAGAATACACTATTCTTATTTTCAATATTATACATAATAAAAAAAGAAGAATCCAAATAAATTATAACATATGCCCATCAATTGATGAGAATGAAATAACACCAAAAAATAATTAAAGCTACAGTAAACAACACAACTGATTGAAATTAAGAGTACAGGATATATTTATCATGAATTGAATTGAGGAAACAATTAACTCATGGGACTACCAAAGGATTAATATTTTTAAATTGATTTGCTAATAATGTAAAGATTTTAAACATGGCATGATTTGTATTAATGATATCCAATCCTCATTTAATATATTACAGATCTGGATGTTGGTGCTGGATCCTCAAGGCAGGGCTTGTCACAGTATGGTATGTCTCATTTTAATTGACATTTGTCTTAGAAACATGGACCGAACATTACATACTAAATCCACATTGTTCAATATTTATATGTATCTGCAAAATGGATTTTAAAAATTTTTGCAAATAAGAATAAATAAAACAAAAAAATAGGATTACATTGTAAGACTACTCTGATTTTTTTTTTAATTTAAGATATCCCATCTATTCTGGATGTCTTAATTTTAATGTCAGATTCTTTGAATGTCCAATTTATATTCTTCCCTTGTGTATTGCTTAATCTTATTTGTATACATTTTTAAATAATACACACAATTTTGCATATGTTTAGATTTTAAAAATATAGATTCAATTTTTGAAATTGATCACGTCATTTAAGGGACATGCCAACTACATTTTACATAGAATTATTTTTAAACGTGATTTTATTGTTTTGTTTAAACATTTTATGAGCTACATTGGTTCAGTCTATTGTTTTATTTCATAAACAAATTAATGGATTTTGGTTTAGGTTAAACAATGCTGGTATTATCCAGCTGTTTTGCTATGCATAAATTGGCATATTTCCAAAAGTTAAAATCATGTGTTCAGATAACAGTAGTACATAGTTTAAAAAAGTATACAATTACACATTTAGAGCTTCATGTCCCTTTAATAGATGAAAATTAAATAATTCTTAGGATATCCTTAAATAACATATTAGATTGGAATTGCATGCTCAATCCCATTCATTACATCAACATATGGAATAGAGAATTCATTAACAACAACATTGTCAAATCAATATAATTTTATATTAAAGGGATACTGATCTAAAATTATTAATGTTGTCATTCAGATAGAGCATGCAATATTAATCAACATTTAAATATAATACTATAATCATATGTGAAATATTAAATTGCTAAATGTATTTTAAAATCAAGAATGTACGTTTATCTGCAGCTCAATTTTGGTTGACCAACCTGGGTTTGATTGATGATTGGTGGATACCTTCAACAAACAATATTTATTGAATCCAATATTGCTTATCTGCCTTTAAGATTAAAATGTAGCAACATTCAAATTATAATAGGAGTCCATGTTAAATTATTTGGAACAGTTTGAACAGTGAAATCAATGATTGAAATAAATCATGTCAGTGTTCCTTTAATAAACAATAGATTCATTCATCTTTACATTCTTTGGATTAGACAATATTGATATATAATTCACATATTCACTGTTGGAGTTACTTTATAGATATCAGCATACTCTAACAGCACCATGATTACATATTTGTACTAATCAATTTGGTTTTGTATTGTGATAAATATGTGTTGTGTCCTAAACAAGATTACTGTACATTGCACAAATGGCTCGATGTGCCACATGTCTTTGTTTATATTTGTCAACAGCTGTTATTCAAAATGTGGTTTGTGTGTATTCTTTTAAGAACATTGATCAATGGGTATATTTAGATATGCAATAGCATCGTATGAGATGAGTTTGATGTCGAATATAGTCAGAAATTAAACATATGTTCAATACATAATTTTTTAACAGAATCCCCTTGATTCAATCAAGCATTTGTTTGTTTAATGACTGCTCTATTCTTCACATTTTCAAGTTGATTATTCTTAAAATTCGCTACAGATGTGATTTAGTGCTATCCCAAATGTGTTCACTAATATATATCTATATCATTCATAGAGAGAGTTGGTGTGGGGAGCCCACAGGAATCCAGCAGTGACACAGAGCCGCCTTTGCGGTCTCCTGGTAAGTCCATTGACTCATTTATATGTCATTGAAGGTGTTTTGGTAATCAATATTATGAGCATGATTCTGATGAAGCATAACATTTGAAACAAACATATAATTTACTCCTCTGATTATATATTAATTTTCTTTGAATATTGAAAGATTAATAATTAAAACTTTCTTAGTCTACACCTTTGTTATTCAGAAGATGTATAGCATATGTTTGTTGCCATGTTCATTTTTGACAACAGTCATCAAGTGATACACACATGAGAAATGTTCTATGTACTATGCTTTTATGATTTTAAAATTAATACAAACAATACATTGAAAATCTGAATCATTGAGAATAACAAATCAAATGTCATTTGTATGCTCCATCAAAATGATGTAAATCATAACTTTGGGTGTGTATATCCTTAATGCAACATTGATGTGTGTCTTTGATCAACAGTAACATATGTTATAATATCTGATCTTAACGTGTACACAACATGTTATGTTCTACAGAGATTGATTTAACATGTGTGACAGAGGAGGAAGAGGCTGCCTTGGAGTCTGATGGTATGTGAAATATATCTATCATGTTTCCAACATGTTGCTTTATTGGAAATCATTTTATTGAAGACATTCAAAGTCTACAGCTTTTGCACTTTAAAAAGGAATATTATTTGTCTGTTCAAATACACTACTGCCCCCTTTCTATATCAGGCAGCATGAAAATATGTTTTTTTTTTTATTATAAATTTATAATTCATGCCATCATTATGTCAAATGCATATTCCAGACCAAAACACAATAATAATGTTATAATTGTACAGACAGTCATTGATATTCATCTGAGTGCCTATATGCATACCATATCATCATTTCATAATTGTTTAGAAATTCTAACACACTTTGAAGTATATTGAAAACATAATCAATTTGAAATGCGTTGATTTGATTTCATGATGTATGAGATGTTAATATATTTGGATTATTTTTTTCAGATGGATCCTCCACCTCTGGTCATCTGGTTTCCGCCCCTGCCCAGTCCCCTGACCAGTCACAGACCCCTGCCCATGCCCAGACCCCTGCCCATGCCCAGACCACTGCCCAGACCCAGACCCCTGCCCAGGCACAGACCACTGCCCAGGCCCAGACCCCTGCCCAGGCACAGACTCCTGCCCATGCCCAGACCCCTGCCCAGGCCCAGACCCCTGCCGGCCCTTCCCATTTGTCATTTCCTGTCCCTCCCAAAAACGCCCCTTCCATGAACCTCCCAAAACATGCCCCTTCACCCCCCTTCGCCGCTCTCCCCGTATTATGGGCCGTACAGCTGCCCAGACCCCAACTCACCACTCCCCAGCTGTACGGCCTACCCCGGAGCAGCAGCTCATCCCTCCCCAACCCAATCCCATCCCTCCCCAACACCTGTCTCAACCTTCATTGTCCTGGGTGTCGGATTGTCCTTCCCAGGCACAGCTGTAAGTATCATTCAAAATCCACATAATAAGATACTTAAAGGTACACTGAAGGAAAATTGTTTCTATTGTGATTCAAATAGAGCATGCAATGTTAATCAAATTTATAATTTACCACTCTTATGAATTATTCTTCATTCTCTTGCTATCTTTATTGAAACAAAGAAATGACTAGAATTAATTTTAAATAGAAAATAATTGTGGACATCATTTCTTTATTGTTGGATGAATGTATCCATCAACCAGCAGGGACAACCAAAGTTGATAAACAAATATGGCCTGCCCTATAAACCTACATTCTTGCATTCAAAATCTAGCTAGAGAATTCTAACATTTAAAGAATATGTGTAATTTTGTCATATTTGTAATGTCATGCTCTATCTGAATCAGTCAATTAAATATTTAGGTTCAGTGTCCCTTTAATTTGATATCACTACATATACCAATCACCACTACTTGGATCCAACAATTTATGTACAAATGTTGATACATTATCTCTTGTCTAACCCAGTGGGAATGTAATTTCTTCAGGTTGCTATGTTTACACAGCTTGTCCTCAACGCCAAAATGTTTAAGGATAGGTGTGCCTACCACAGTATAATTAAAATATTTAAATTTCTAATGTAAGTACAATGTAAATCCTTTAACAAGATTTGATACACTCAAGCTGTATAAGTGGATCATCGAAAACCAATTAAAGGGGACAACATGTTTGAGTAAACTGTCCCTTTAATGATTTCGGTCTGTCTGAATAACATATTTAATGTGTAAAGAATCAATTTAAACAAATTGATGTAAAGAATGATTTGTCTTTATGATGACAATGTATCTTTGCTTATTTTTTTTGTCTATTGTGTAATTATCCTTAATATTTGATTTATTCTTTATTTTAGGCTGTGACTCAGCATGGCTCATGCTAGAAGGTATAGCATGAGTAGAGCAGGCCGTGTTGAGGAACGCAGCTGTCCTGAGAGGGATGAACGACACCATGCAGGCCCAGCTCCGGGTTCAGGATTTGACTCTGCGGCAGATCATGCTATTAAATTCAAGGCCTGAATCCGGAGCTGGACATGCACAGGACGATGAAGAGGATGACCAGTAAGTGGAGGATCTGGAGATGCTCCAAGGGCGCAGATGAGAATCCTCCATCCACATGTTGATGTTTTTGTTATAGTTACCATTTGGCCTTTTTCTAAGTTTATTGTTGTGCCTGTTGCACTCTTTTACCTTGTCATATGTCTCCAATGGGGCTATGCTGTCCCTTGGCAACTCTCTTCATGGACTGTGATGCACTGTGTTACCTTGTCATATGTCTCCAATGGGGCTATGCTGGCCCTTGGCAACTCTCTTCATGGACTGTGATGCACTGTGTTACCTTGTCATATGTCTCCAATGGGGCTATGCTGGCCCTTGGCAACTCTCTTCATGGACTGTGATGCACTGTGTTACCTTGTCATATGTCTCCAATGGGGCTATGCTGGCCCTTGGCAACTCTCTTCATGGACTGTGATGCACTGTGTTACCTTGTCATATGTCTCCAATGGGGCTATGCTGGCCCTTGGCAACTCTCTTCATGGACTGTGATGCACTGTGTTACCTTGTCATATGTCTCCAATGGGGCTATGCTGGCCCTTGGCAACTCTCTTCATGGACTGTGATGCACTGTGTTACCTTGTCATATGTCTCCAATGGGGCTATGCTGGCCCTTGGCAACTCTCTTCATGGACTGTGATGCACTGTGTTACCTTGTCATATGTCTCCAATGGGGCTATGCTGGCCCTTGGCAACTCTTTTCATGGACTGTGATGCACTGTGTTACCTTGTCATATGTCTCCAATGGGGCTATGCTGGCCCTTGGCAACTCTCTTCATGGACTGTGATGCACTGTGTTACCTTGTCATATGTCTCCAATGGGGCTATGCTGGCCCTTGGCAACTCTCTTCATGGACTGTGATGCACTGTGTTACCTTGTCATATGTCTCCAATGGGGCTATGCTGGCCCTTGGCAACTCTCTTCATGGACTGTGATGCACTCTGTTACCTTGTCATATGGCTCAAATATTCCTTATTTTTACAAGATTATTTATAAACGTTGTTGATGTTTTCTTACATACTAATAAAAGACATGTCATTGCACGATTCTTTGTCCTCATACTTCATTTTATTGATTGGAATCTCTAGTTTATCTGGTTGATCCTAAAAGGGACCTACCAAAAATAATGGATTTTCAAGAATCATATATGTAATACAATTGTAAATGACTTTAAGATTAACATCTCAAATGTAATTTTATTATTTGTCTTTATATATTTTTCTCAAAGCTTTATCATTGCATGATTATGATTAGCATAGTAATTCTTTTATATATGTATATATAGATTGTTATTTGTGTATATATGTCTATTTCAATTTTCACATCCATGTGTGTATTTAGAAACTCTGCATGAATTGATGCACCTTTAACAAATGATCTGAGGATTGATACAATTATATAATCCCTGTAAAGTGTTCGTTTTATTGAAATAGTATTGTCTATGTGTATCCTCTTTTTAAAAACAAAATAATGTCCCTTTAAGTGATGGGGAGCACAATTGTTAATGAATGTATTTCCATTTCTAAAGCGTTTTTGTCCTTTTTACATGAACAAGGACATATAATCTTATTAATAAACAATCTTATTGTAATGTTGACAGCACATGTATTTCATTTTCAATTCTATCTTATTGTAAAAGTGTAACCAAATAAATCTCTGTGTGTTATGCGCATATTTTAGATGATGAATATTTTTTAACAAATTTGTTAACAAAATACTTCTCCGACCATATATGGCTATAGGTAGGCTGACCATATTTCAACTTGAATAAATGACACGTTTAATCAATACATGTGTCATTATTGTTATTCAAAAACAATCTAAACATATCTTAAAACATCAATGGCATATGTATTTCTCATGTGTATCTTTTAAATGTTAAAGATATACACCATAGCTATAGTTAAAGGGACAGTCAAGTCCGAAAAGATGATTCATGATTTCGTGACATTCCTAGATAGCAATCTACACACATACTAGTTACTAAAATATAAATACGTTTCTTATTGATATGCCAAGCTGTCAACTGAGTCCTTGTATTGGCTGCGGTTTTTCAGCGATCTCGGATGTGCCATGTTGCTTAAGACGTCACCTGCCAGGCTGTCCAATGATTCCTTGTATTGACTGACGTTCTTACGTGATCAAGAATGTGCCTTTTATTGGATTGCGTTTTGACGCGATCAAGGATGCGCCTTTTTTTGGTTTGCGTTCTTACGTGATCAAGAATGTGCCTTTTATTGGATGGCGTTCTTACGTGATCAAGGAAGCGCCATGTTAATTAAGACGTCACATGCAAAGGTAAAAAAACGTCTGATTGTATTACGTAGTCCCGCAATATTTGTTTGTGCACGTTAAACACGTTTGTGAATGAAGCCAATTTTAAAAACCTTGCGAATATGGATTATTTGCATCATGTTACATTGTTGACCCATAGCTGATAAAGACCACCACATTCTCTTTTGCTTGATGTCTGGTTGAATAAACGAACGAAAGCAAAATGTTTTCATGCATATGATATTTCGAGGCAAGTGCAAACCTCTATAGTCCATGCTGTTTAATATGTTTGTCAACAATATGTTCCTTTTTCTGAAAAATGACTGTTGTGTTTAATGTTAAAGATATATAATTCATAAATATGCGCTATTGTGTTGGAATAAAGTAATCAATATGCATTTATCTTTATCATATGCTAAATATATGATGCCGACTTCATCTAAATGTAATTTTGTTGTATATTTTATTAAAGGTTCATTAGACACTCACATTATAAATCAAATCTTTTAATTTGTTCTCTAGTTAGATAGTCCATTGTTTAACAAATACACGTTTTTATTTTGCTTCTGTTCAAATAAAATGTAAATAATTTTCAGACTCCTCGCCAAGCCTCTAAGTTTCATGTGAGTACCATCTCCAGCTTTCTCCTGTTTTGTGTATGATGGTGTATTGTCTTGTTTTACGGTTGTAATGGGGGTTCATCTATATTTTCAATAGAGCTAACCCGATTTTCTTTGAAAGTGTTTAAAGCTTTGTAATATTGATATCAGTATATGTTAATCTTGTTGTTTCTAGTAGTGTCTATTACATACAGTTCTGTTAAAAATATAGTATACTGTCCCTTTAATGCAAATGTTTATTTTTGTATCATGTATGAGTTCCACATTGGTTAATCTCCAAATATATTATTGTTAGCATATTTTCACCCCCCACTCCTAAAAGGACTTTAAACCATATTCATTGTTAAAACCAATGTCTTTCTAAAAATAAATTAACACAATAATGTCTCTTTGAGAAAATAGACTTTATTTAACACGTCAATATAAATCAGATTTCAAAAATTATTGTTTGAACAAGTACATGTAGATATACCAACAATCTTCAAATATATGTTAGCATATGTAATTTTGTTAAAGGGACAGTTTAGAAAACAAATAATGTTTTGCATTATTCTAAAAGTCAATTTTGTAATATCAATGATATCAAATGTTTCTCACCAATTAATCATTTGTCTGTGTTTATTTTAATTTGCTAGCTAAACCTATGAGGTTCGTGTGCTCATTTCTTCGAGCTTGAAGAGTGCATGTAATCATTATGCAATTTGACCACTAGAGGGCATTTGGATAGCATTTGTATATGTAAAACCTTGTGCTCATACAGCATATTATTTACCATGTATTGATCATTGATATCTAAAATGTTGTTATGTCAGAACAACAAATAAGTGGTCATTTTTCATAGTCATAGATACAAGGGTAAGCACATAAGTCGCACGTATTTCTCCATGTTTTGTTGTTTCCAACTTGATAATGCATAATACAGTGTTTTCTTTGTAATCAATAATTTTCTGACTGTCCCTTTAAGCTGTGTTATTGGCATTCAAACAGTAATATGCCATCATGGATAATTGTAATGGTAATTTTGTTTGCGATTCGGGAAACAGTTTGGACATCACATCACAGAAACCAATCAATATCATGAACAAGGATAGGTATGTGATGATGTGGTTTTCACACACTTATAACCCACACTCTGCAAACAATCTGCCTCCATGGACCCGGTCCCATAGAAGTAGATTATATACATAGTGTGGTCCACAAGTGTATGAAAACCACATCATCACATACCTATCCATTACACATTAAAGAAAAAAAACATTAAACATGAAAACAAATACTTACTTCCTCTTCCTTCCCCTCTTCCCACGGGGCTGAGGCTCTGGGAGGGGCAACTGCCGACTCCGAAGAGTTCTCCTTGGAGATGTTGTGGGAAGAGTGGAAGGAAGAGTACTGGGACGACCAAGGTGAGGAGGAGAAGATGGCTGAGGAGGAGAAGATGGCTGAGGAGGAGAAGATGGCTGAAGAGGAGAAGATGGCTGAAGAGGAGAAGATGGCTGAAGAGGAGGAGATGGCTGAAGAGGAGGAGATGGGCCGGCAAGAGGAGATGGGCCGGCAGGAGGAGATGGGCCAGCAGCAGGAGGCCCAGCAGCAGGAGGCCCAGCAGCAGGAGGCGGACCAGGAGGCAGACCAGCATGCGCCTCCCGGAAAAAATTGAACATCTCTTGGTGTAGATTAATGATTCTGTTTTGCCCTTGTTCGATTCTATTAAGTATGTTTATTATTTGGTTTTGGCCTTCAATTATTTGGTTTTGTCCATCAAGAATTCGAGTTCGGCCTTCGATATTTTGTATCCGGGAGTTACGCATCTGGTCTATGTAGTCCAGTAGAACCCGCACCTCCGCTATTTCCTCTTGTTGTGCTTGGCGGGGTACCCGTGCACGGCGGGGTGCCCGTGCACGGCGGGGTGCGGGTCCTTGAGGGGCCTCTGGTTCCGCGGCCTCCTCCTCTGCTTCCGGGGCCTCTTCATCTGCTTCCGTGCCCTCTTCGTCATGGGGGGCCTCTTCCCTCCGAAGTGGAAATTCCTCCCCACCACTCTCATCCCGGGGAGATGGAGGAGGCTGTATTTGTTGTGCTGCCTCCTCCCCAGACTCTGTATATTAGAAGAAAAAAAAATGTATATATTAGCATATTTGCAAATCAAGCTTTAAATGACTTAGCTTACGATACAATTAGAAATGCAGAATCATTAATCCACTTTGAAATCTAACAATCAATACGATTTCCGCATTTTCTAAACCGTGTTTGTGATATCTCTGGTCAATCTGAATGTTTTAGCGTTTGTTTTCAGTCTGTTTAAATGCACACCTAACCTATAGCCTAGATACTGATGTAACCGCTAAGTAATTGAATGCGTGTAAACAACGTTATAGCATTAATCTGATCCTTAAAGGGACATGAAACCCAATGTTTTATCTTTCATGATTTAGAAGCATACATTTATAATCAACTTTCTAATGTACTTTTCTTATCTAATTAGCTTCATTCTCTGGATATTCTTTGCTGAAAAGCATATCTAAATATGCTTAGAAGATGCTGATTGTTAGCTGAATATAGCTGCCTCCTGTGATTGTTTCACCGTGTGCATGGCTATTTCTTCATTAAAATATATCTCAAGAATGATTCAAATTAGGTAATATAACTACATTTGAATGTTTTGTCAAATTGTATTCGCTACCTAAATCATGAAAGTAAAGGTTTGCGTATAGTGTCCCTTGAAATACATTAGTATGTGAATTTATTCTTCAATGAGCTTACCGTCAGATGAGAATGGCAGGTTCCCGGTATCAATTCCTCCGATACCGACTACATCCACCTCGGAGATGCTGGGCCGCAACATTTCCTCCCATCGGCAGTACTCGATTTCCAGGGCAGGTCCGCCACCGGTTCCTGCGGAATGTCGGGCCTCCAGGCTTAACATTTTCTTGAGATCCATCTTACAGTCCCGGTAGCGATGTTTTATAGAGTCCATATCTCTGTTCCGGCCACCCACTGCATTGACTGCATTCCTTATCTCATTCCAGAGCCTCCTCTTGTCAGTCGGGGTAGTCTTCTGGTGCTGCAGCCTCCTATACCTGGCCATATAGGCCTCTACGAGGGCCTCCTTCTCCTCCATCGAAAACCTCGCCTCCCTAGTCGCCTTGGCCTTCCCCTGTGACGATGCCCTCTGTTTCCCGGACTGTGAAGCCCTACTCTGTCCGCCACTGGGCCCAGCCACTTGTTCATCTTGAACCAAGTGGCTGGGTCCACCCACCGCTTCCACCCCCGCTTCCTGCCCCCCTTCCTGCCCCCCTTCCTGCCCTGTTCCTCTCCCCCTCCCTCTCCTCCCCCTTCTACCTCTCCCCTGCCTGCCCTCCATCTGTTCCCTAAACTAAACCCCAAATAATCAAACAAAAAGTGAGTGTGATGAAATGAAATGGGGTCAAAATAAAGAACTAAAAAGACAAAAAAAGTGCTGAAAGTGTGAGAGGGATCTAAAAAAACAAAGAGGGTAAGGAGTATTTAAATAAACCAAAAGAAGAAGAAGACTAAAAGGAGGATATGTAAACTAAATGAAACTAGGGGATGGGTATGGGATGGGTATGGGGTATGGGATAAGAGTAAATGGGATGAAAGGGAATGGGACTACAGGGAATGGGGTATGGAGTGTAGTATGAGGGGGTATGGGGTATGGAGTGTATGTAGTGTTATTGATAAGTGTATGTATGTATTGAATGCGTTTGCGTGTAAATGTGTTAAGTGTACAGAAAAATCACTCGCTCGCTAACTCACACTACTACTAATTCTCACTAACACGCTACTACTAATTCTCACTAACAAACACTCCCACTAACTCTCACTAACTCCCACTACCACTAACTCACGCTCCCACTAGCACTAACTCTCACTAACAACTCCCACTACCACTAACTCACTCACGCTCCCACTAACAGACTCTCTCCCACTCCCACTAACTCACTCACGATAACACTAACAACTGACTCTCTCACGCTAACACTAACTCACTCACAATAATGCACAAACTCTCTAATCTTAAACCTCCAATCTCCAAAGACCCACCAGCAACACAGTCAAAGAAGCCCTGCTTGTGTGGTGCTTATATACCCTGTGTAAATGTTTAATGATGTACCGATTTCCGTTGTAAATTGTGTTCAGGTGTGCTTTATTAGCAATTAATATTAGTGCAATGTGTATTAGTTGTGTGAATTTGCGCATGCTCATTTTGAGTTAGTATTTGTGGAATGTGTAGAATGCGATGATGTCATAGTGGTCGTTTTCTATAACATTGTCCAATAGTATTCTGTTTAAATGTGAATTTGCGATGGTGTGGTATTAGTGAAGTGTTGTATATGTATGTTTGTCCTAAATTATAGTGATATTGAATGCGATTATTTTGCTAGTGTATGTATATATTTTTTATTCCTTGTTGTTATTTTGTGAATTTCCGCATCTTAAAGTATATGCGTATTCCCCGTATTAAATTTTATTAAAATCCCCCCCGCTTGTGAATGTGTAATGCTTGTGTGCTTTGTTGATTGATTGTTGTTGTGACATTTGCGGCGTGTTATTGTTGTGCATGATGTGGTATGCGTCATATGACCGAGCTGTGCGTATTTCTCGCGAGATCGAGTGTTAGGTGAAAAAAGCTATTTTTTTGCTTTTCCATTGATCTCTATGGGAGACTGTCTAACGCGGGCAGGATTCCGCGTGTGACATACACGCGTTAGGAGCATCGTTAGATGGTCTTTTTTGAACTCTAAATACCAGAGTCAAACAATGCCGTGCGTTAGACATAAAACACGCATGGCGTTAGCAACCCATCTACCGCCAAACTCCAAATCTAGCCGTGAGTGTTTTATCGTGAATACCATAATAAATTACTATTTGTACATACAGTCTGCATTTAGAGGTGTTTGCGCCTCCCTCTTTCTTTTCTTGTTTTTGTATTA
Source organism: Bombina bombina (assembly GCF_027579735.1). Classification (NCBI taxonomy): domain Eukaryota; kingdom Metazoa; phylum Chordata; class Amphibia; order Anura; family Bombinatoridae; genus Bombina; species Bombina bombina. Next base: position 1,154,665,525 of record NC_069504.1, read on the forward strand.
GCTATATCCCACCACCAGTGCTGTGTCTAATGGGAAGCTGCAACTCGTATTTGATGTCCTCACTGATGTACTAAACACTGAAGCAAGCATATCCTTTTGTTAGTGCTGACTGGCATATACTAGTTGTGTTATTTATATGCACGCCATATGTAACTTAAATTTGTTATATGCATATTAATCTAATTTCATTTTATCTCACTATTTGTGATATTGTGTGCACATATTGAGCGCTCCTATTTTTGCACAAGTATTGTGTATTGCTGCTATTATATAGGCCATTGTTATACCCAGATTTTGTATCCTATGGGAAAGGCAAATTAGTGTTTCAGAAGTTTTAATTTCTGACCTCTCTTTACCTGTAAGGGTAAAATAAATTTATCAGCCTCAGCAGGAATTATAACATCACTAGACACCTGCATATTCACAGCATATGGCAATTGCTGGTTTGATCCTGAAATACTTCAGGGTCCCCCCTTAACCTGTTCCAGAGGCAAGAGTTAATAAAATGTATTTGTATGGCATATCTATGTAAGATATCATTGTCAATGTATATTTGATTATGGGGAGTATTTAAAACTAAAAACACATGCTTCACTGATTTATTACTTATAGATACAGAAAATAAGCATTTAGCTGTGATGTTATAGCTTTCAAACCTGTTATCCAGGTTGTGGACACAGCGGTCTTGGGGAGAAAGATATTTAATCACTTTAGATTTCGCTATCTGCGCTAATAAGCCTTCGCTGCTAGCTTCCTGTTTTAAGTTCAATTTGGCATATTTTGTTGTACCAAGGTATTGAGCTTGGCCTCCCCCCTTAGGGATTTTATGATCCCCCTTGTGGAGTGATATGGTTAATACATCGCCGTCTAAGGAAATATTCACTATCTTTCCAGGCGAAATTTTAAAAGTATTACCATCAGAGCCACTTAAAGGAGTCTGATTATCTATTTGTAAAATAGTGATTTCAGGTACAGAGTTATTCCTGAAATAAATCTCCACAGCATCTGGTTTCTCTTCCACCATGTGACAGTTATGTCGGGGGCGAGATATACCAGATTTCTCATAATTAATAGGCCTTTTAACTTGTGACCAAATTACATTATTTATGCAATCAATTATGCTGCTTAATCGCTTCAGGAGATCACTACCAATAATTAAACGATCAGTTGGCAGATCCACTATAATGACAGGGTGTCTTATGAACCTGTTCCCTAATTTAAATTTTAGCCAGGCAGTACCGTAAACTTTTAGGGAGTCACCCCCAACTCCTATTAGAGAACCATCAAATTCTTTTATTTTAGGTTTGTGGGGTGTTAGCTCATTTAGCTGTGTGTAGTACCTGTGGGATAAGATAGTTGCCTGAGACCCAATATCAATTAATCCCATGATAGGGTTGGAGACTGAATCTTGCAGCTCGGCTAATACATAATATCTCCCTGCAGTTTCTACCATTTCACACATAAAATTGGCATTATCATACATCTGTGGGCTTCGCCACGTGTTACCTGAATCCGCCATGTTTACCGATGCAGAAGGAACCTCATACCTACCGGTCCCCTCTTTCACAGGGTCGGCCAGATTCTGGTGTATTGCATCTGTGGAAATAAGGTTAAGAGAGTGCTGCAAAGGAAGAATTTGGTTATTTTTTTCCCAGCTGAGGTTGCTCGTCATCACAGCTAAACCGTCCGTTTAGGGTCTGTGGGGAGAGAACATGATTAGTACCATTACTGACATTCATCATTACATTTGTTATATCTCTCCCTTCCCTTTCAGGTGATACTGCAGTGTCTGACTGTGCCTGTGGCCCACTGTTGGCCACTGGCTGTACCCCTAAAAAAGTATTGTTCGGTTGCTGAGCCGTACGTTTTTACTCATGTTAGCGACTTGTTCGCTCAACCAAATTAGCTGGGTACTAAGCTTATCTACTTGATTGTACAAGTTACCTCTACTCCTGGGTCTATCTCTTGATGCCCCATAATAATGATTCTTGGGCCATTGGTTTCCCTCAGAATCAGAGCCGCTATTTCAATCCTGGTGTGGTTGCCCCTGGGGTTTAGCTTGCTCAGCATTATTATTTTGGGGAGCATTATTTACTTGGGGTGTCTGGTTATCCTGAGAGTATCTTTGCCATCTATTGTATCTACCTTTGCGTGGGTACCAATTATTCTGTGGGTATTCTCTTTGGGCGTAATTATTCGCCTGAGTATGTCCCCCGCTTTGGCTATAGTCTCTCTGCGCCTCAGCCTGTGTTGGGGGAGGGGTAGAGTTAAACCTCTGTGGAGATGGCCTGTTTTCTCTGGCCACTTCTGTCTAGGTTTTCTTTTTAGACTCCAAATTCAGGGGGCTAGGTGACACCCTAGTTGCGGACACTATTTTAGGATTGGGCTTTTTCTCCCTTTTCTCCCCCTGTTCACTGGACTGCTGAATAGAGTATAACTTTTTACTCTCTTTGATCAGCCATTTCAATGAACAGTTCTCACCAAAATCTCTAGCTAAGTTAATTTTGATGGGTGCGGGCAGTGCTTCAAAAAATAGATTCACAAACTCTGAGCATTCAAATATGGGATCATCTTCAGCCATACTGTACACAGTTTTTAGTATAGAAAGAAACTCGATGGGGCTTTGAGTTGCACTAAATTTTAAACCGTATACAGCTATTCTCGCTGCCGTCTTAGTGCAATGTTGCCCAAATTCCTTTTTACACTGTCGTTTTGTTTCACTCCAGGAATGAATATTCATATCCTTTAGTGAAGCAAAGAATTTGTGATGTTTACCTTCAAATACCCAGGGTAGAAATTCAATTTTTAATTTCTCATTTGTAACACTCATTATAGATAAAGCATTTTCAAAGGCCTTTAAGTGGTCAATTATGGAAGTGGCCCCCCCTTTGGAAAATGGGCGTATTGTAATTCTTTAGGAATTTAATTATTGTGGGGGTATCATACACTTTATTTGGTATATTACTGGATCTCACTGGGGACTTATTGTTTGAGTTAGGGTGCCTTTCATCTGTCCTATCTTTATTTTGCTTAAATCTTACCCGTGTATTCCTATCTGGGCTGTCTGAGAATCTAGCCCCCCCTTTCTGACCCGTTATAGTAACTGCCCTCTTCATCTGAGGCGTAATAATCTACTGGTCCCCCAAAGTTAGGTAATTGCCTAGGGGAAAAAGTTACCTTTGGGCCTGAATTAGGGCTATAGTTTGGGCATCTTTGTCTATCCTCCCGCCTGGTATCTTGAAACTCATTTCTGCCCCAGTCCTTAATACTGCTGATTTGTCGCTTTAATTTATCTATTGCCTGTTCATACCCTTTTTCAGCCTCATGATATCTAGCTTTTAAAGTTTCATTTTCATCTTGGCATTTTTTATATTCTTCTTCGAAAGCTTTAAATTCAGCCACTAATTCCAGATTTTATTTATGTAAGTTAGAAACCTTTTTATTAGCTTCGAGAACCTCTACCTTTCCTTGAATAAAAGCTTCTTCAAATTCTTTTAATGAATCATTTTCAACTCTTAGCCATCCTAATTGTCCGTCCTGTCCTGTCATTTGGTTAGAAATCTCACAGCTCAAATACATTAGGATCGGCCAAGTTTCAAAAATTAATTCATCACGCCCTCTAAGTTCTGTGCATTCATTAAATTGCAGTAACATTTGGTATAATTCCCCATCTTCAAACCACATATCTCTAACTAAATCTTTGGCCTTAACTTTACACCCCTTAATATACATGGAGACATCGTCTCCAATATCAAGTCTAGTCATGATGTGGTTCATAGCCTCTAATTTGAGAGTTTTTTCCTGAACCCCTTTATGGACAGAGGATCTTGGGGAGGGCACAATTTCATCTTGTACAGAAACGCTAGCATTACTTTTAGCTGAAGACATCATTATTTTAGTGTTGTACGCTAATACAATTTTGACCAATAAGAGAGAAAAAAAATATATATTTCTCTTGTGGTGTATCCAGTCCACGGATCATCCATTACTTGTGGGATATTCTCATTCCCAACAGGAAGTTGCAAGAGGACACCCACAGCAGAGCTGTCTATATAGCTCCTCCCCTAACTGCCATATCCAGTCATTCTCTTGCAACTCTCAACAAACATGGAGGTAGTAAGAGAGAAGTGGTGAAATGTAGATGTTATTTTACTTCAATCAAAAGCTTATTATTTTTAAATGGTACCGGAGTTGTACTATTTTGTTCCAGGCAGAAAAATAGAAGAATCTGCCTGTGATTTCTATGATCTTAGCAGGTTGTAACTAAGATCCATTGCTGTTCTCACACATGACTGAAGAGAGAGGTAACTTCAGCGGGGGAATGGCGTGCAGGTTATCCTGCTATGAGGTATGTGCAGTTAAGATTTTTCTAGAAGATGTGAATGCTAGAAAATGCTGCTGATGCCAAATTTATGTAAGGTAAGCCTGAATACAGTGATTTAATAGCGACTGGTATCATGCTTACTTTTTTTTTTTTACTTTTACAATATAAAACGTTTGCTGGCATGTTTAAACGTTTTTATATATACTTTGGTGATAAAACTTTATTGGGGCCTAGTTTTTTCCACATGGCTGGCTTAAATTTGCCTAGAAACAGTTTCCTGAGGCTTTCCACTGTGTTACTATGAGTGGGAGGGGCCTAATTTAGCTCTTTTTGCGCAGTAACTTTTACAGACTGAGACATCCAGCTTCCTCCAAGGGTCCCCTGAATGCTATAGGACATCTCTAAAGGGCTCTTAGGCTTTCCAAAATCGTTTGTTGGGGAAGGTAGGCCCACAGCAATGCTGTGGCAGTTTGGTGTGACTGTTAAAAAACGTCTATATCGTTTTTTTGATCCGTTTTTTGAACTAAGGGGTTAATCATCCATTTGTAAGTGGGTGCAATGCTCTGTTAGCTTATTATACACACTGTAAAAATTTCGTTTGATTTACTGCCTTTTTTCACTGTTTTTCAAATTCTGTCTTTAAAAAATTTATCACCAGAGGAATCTGACGAGGGGGAAGTTATGCCGACTAACTCTCCCCACGTGTCAGATCCTTTGACTCCCGTTCAAGGGAATCACGCTCAAATGGCGCCAAGTATATCTAGGGCGCCCATAGCGTTTACTTTACAAGACATGGCGGCAGTCATGGATAATACACTGTCAGCGGTATTAGCCAGACTACCTGAATTTAGAGGAAAGCGAGATAGCTCTGGAGTTAGACGAAATACAGAGCATACTGACGCTTTAAGAGCTATGTCTGATAATGCCTCACAATATGCAGAAGCTGAAGAAGGAGAGCTTCTTTCTGTGGGTGATGTTTCTGACTCAGGGAAGATGATGCAACCTGATTCTGATATTTCTACATTTAAATTTAAGCTTGAACACCTCCGCGTGTTACTCAGGGAGGTTTTAGCTGCTCTGAATGACTGTGATACAATTGCAGTGCCAGAGAAATTGTGTAGACTGGATAAATACTATGCAGTGCCGGTGTGTACTGATGTTTTTCCAATACCTAAAAGGTTTACAGAAATTATTACTAAGGAATGGGATAGACCAGGTGTGCCATTCTCTCCCCCTCCTATTTTTAGAAAAATGTTTCCAATAGACGCCACCACACGGGACTTATGGCAGACAGTTCCTAAGGTGGAGGGAGCAGTTTCTACTCTAGCAAAGCGTACTACTATCCCTGTCGAGGACAGTTGTGCTTTCTTAGATCCAATGGATAAAAAGTTAGAGGGTTACCTTAAGAAAATGTTTATTCAACAAGGTTTTATCCTACAGCCCCTTGCATGCATTGCTCCTGTCACTGCTGCTGCGGTGTTCTGGTTTGAGTCTCTGGAAGAGGCTTTACAGGTAGCGACTCCATTGGATGACATACTTGACAAGCTTAGAGCACTTAAGCTAGCCAATTCTTTTGTTTCTGATGCCATTGTTCATTTGACTAAACTAACGGCTAAGAATTCTGGTTTTGCTATCCAGGCGCGCAAAGCACTATGGCTTAAATCATGGTCAGCTGACGTTACTTCAAAGTCTAAGCTGCTTAACATTCCCTTCAAGGGACAGACCCTATTTGTGCCTGGTTTGAAGGAGATTATTGCTGATATCACTGGAGGAAAAGGTCATGCCCTTCCTCAGGATAGGTCCAAATCAAGGGCCAAACAGTCTAATTTTCGTGCCTTTCGAAACTTCAAGGCAAGTGCGGCATCAACTTCCTCTAATGCAAAACAAGAGGGAACTTTTGCTCAGTCCAAGATGGTCTGGAGACCTAACCAGACCTGGAACAAGGGTAAGCAGGCCAAAAAGCCTGCTGCTGCCTCTAAGACAGCATGAAGGAATGGCCCCCTATCCGATAATGGATCTAGTAGGGGGCAGACTTTCAATCTTCGCCCAGGCATGGGCAAGAGATGTCCAGTATCCCTGGGCTTTGGAAATTATATCCCAGGGATATCTTATGGACTTCAAGGCTCCCCCCCCCCAAAAGGGAGATTTCACCTTTCACAATTATCTGCAAACCAGAAAAAGAGAGAGGCATTCTTACACTGTGTACAAAACCTCCTAGTTATGGGAGTGATCCATCCAGTTCCAAAGGAGGAACAGGGACAGGGATTTTACTCAAATCTGTTTGTAGTTCCCAAAAAAGAGGGAACCTTCAGACCAATTTTGGATCTAAAGATCTTAAACAAATTCCTCAGAGTTCCATCATTCAAGATGAAGACTATTCCTACCATCCTACCTATGATCCAGGAGGGTCAATACATGACTACAGTGGATTTAAAGGATGCTTATCTTCACATTCCGATACACAAAGATCATCATCGGTTTCTCAGGTTTGCCTTCCTAGACAGGCATTACCAGTTTGTAGCTCTTCCCTTTGGGTTAGCTACAGCCCCAAGAATTTTTATGAAGGTTCTGGGGTCGCTTCTGGCAGTCCTAAGGCCGTGGGGCATAGCAGTGGCCCCTTATTTAGATGACATCCTAATTCAGGCGTCAAACTTCCAAATTGCCAAGTCTCATACGGACATAGTGTTGGCATTTCTGAGGTTGCATGGGTGGAAGGTGAATGAGCAAAAGAGTTCTCTATCCCCCCTTACAAGAGTTTCCTTCCTCGGGACTCTGATAGATTCTGTAGAAATGAAAATTTACCTGACGGAGTCCAGGTTATCAAAACTTCTAAATTCCTGCCGTGTTCTTTATTCCATTCCTCACCCTTCGGTGGCTCAGTGCATGGAAGTAATCGGCTTAATGGTAGCGGCAATGAACATAGTGCCGTTTGCAAGCCTACATCTCAGACCGCTGCAACTCTGCATGCTCAGTCAGTGGGATGGGGATTACACAGATTTGTCCCCTCTACTAAATCTGGATCAAGAGACCAGGGATTCTCTTCTCTGGTGGCTATCTCGGGTCCATCTGTCCAAAGGTATGACCTTTCGCAGGCCAGATTGGACAATTGTAACCACAGATACCAGCCTTCTAGGTTGGGGTGCAGTCTGGAACTCCCTGAAGGCTCAGGGATCGTGGACTCAGGAGGAGTCACTCCTTCCAATAAACATTCTGGAACTAAGAGCAATATTCAATGCTCTTCAGGCTTGGCCTCAGCTAGCGACAATGAGGTTCATCAGATTTCAGTCGGACAACATCACGACTGTGGCTTACATCAACCATCAAGGGGGAACAAGGAGTTCCCTAGCGATGTTAGAAGTCTCAAAGATAATTCACTGGGCAGAGATACACGCTTGCCACCTATGAGCTATCCATATCCCAGGTGTAGAGAACTGGGAGGCGGATTTTCTAGGTCGACAGACTTTTCATCCGTGGGGAGTGGGAACTCCATCCGAAGGTGTTTGTACAATTGGTTCATCGTTGGGGCAAACCCGAACTGGATCTCATGGCGTCTCGCCAGAACGCCAAGCTTCCTTGTTACGGATCCAGGTACAGGGACCCCAAGGCAACACTGATAGATGCTCTAGCAGCGCCTTGGTCCTTCAACCTGGCTTATGTGTTTCCACCATTTCCTCTGCTCCTTCGTCTGATTGCCAAAATCAAGCAGGAGAGAGCATCGGTGATCTTGATAGTGCCTGCGTGGCCACGCAGGGCTTGGTATGCAGATCTGGTGGACATGTCATCCTTTCCACCATGGACTCTGCCGCTGAGACAGGACCTTCTTCTTCAAGGTCCTTTCAACCATCCAAATCTAATTTCTCTTGTTAAGTGTATCCAGTCCACGGATCATCCATTACTTATGGGATATTCTCCTTCCCAACAGGAAGTTGCAAGAGGATCACCCACAGCAGAGCTGCTATATAGCTCCTCCCCTCACTGCCATATCCAGTCATTCTCTTGCAACTCTCAACTAAGATGGAGGTCGTAAGAGGACTGTGGTGTTTTATACTTAGTTTATTTCTTCAATCAAAAGTTTGTTATTTTTAAATGGTACCGGAGTGTACTGTTTATCTCAGGCAGTATTTGGAAGAAGAATCTGCCTGCGTTTTCTATGATCTTAGCAGAAGTAACTAAGATCCTTTGCTGTTCTCACATTTTCTGAGGAGTGAGGTAACTTCAGAGGGGGAATAGCGTGCAGGTTATCCTGCAATAAGGTATGTGCAGTTAAAATATTTTTCTAGGGATGGAATTTGCTAGAAAATGCTGCTGATACCTGAAGTAATGTAAGTAAAGCCTCAAATGCAGTGATAGTGACTGGTATCAGGCTTATTAATAGAGATACAAACTCTTATAAAAGTGTATTTTAAAACGTTTGCTGGCATGTTTAAACGTTTTTTATATATGTTTGGTGATAAAACTTATTGGGGTCTAGTTTTTTCCACATGGCTGGCTTGAATTTTGCCTAGAAACAGTTCCTGGAGGCTTTCCACTGTTGTAATATGAGTGGGAGGGGCCTATTTTAGCGCTTTTTTGTGCAGAAATTACAGACACAGACATCCAGCTTCTTCCTGCATGTTCCAGGACTTCTCTGGAGGGCTCAAAAGGCTTCAAAAGTCGTATTGAGGGAGGTAACAAGCTACAGTAGAGCTGTGGCAGTTGTTGAGACTGTTTAAAAAACGTTTTTGTCATTTGTTATTCCGTTTTTGGTATTAAGGGGTTAATCATCCATTTGCAAGTGGGTGCAATGCTCTGCTAACTTATTACATACACTGTAAAAATTTCGTTAGTGTAACTGCCTTTTTTCACTGTTATTTCAAATTTTGAAAAAATTTGTGTTTCTTAAAGGCGCAGTAACGTTTTTTATATTGCTTGGAAACTTGTTTTAAGTGTTTTCCAAGCTTGCTAGTCTCATTGCTAGTCTGTTTAAACATGTCTGATACAGAGGAACTTACTTGTTCATTATGTTTGAAAGCCATGGTGGAGCCCCATAGGAGAATGTGTACTAAATGTATTGATTTCACCTTAAACAGTAAAGATCAGTCTTTATCTATAAAAGAATTATCACCAGAGGGTTCTATCGAGGGGGAAGTTATGCCGACTAACTCTCCCCACGTGTCAGACCCTTCGCCTCCCGCTCAGGGGACACACGCTAATATGGCACCAATTACATCAGGGACGCCCATAGAGATTACCTTTCAGGACATGGCTGCAATCATGAATAATACCCTGTCAGAGGTATTATCTAGATTGCCTGAATTAAGAGGCAAGCGCAATAGCTCTGGGGTTAGGAGAGATACAGAGCGCGCAAATGCTGTAAGAGCCATGTCTGATACTGCATCACAGTATGCAGAACATGAGGACGGAGAGCTTCATTCTGTGGGTGACATCTCTGACTCTGGGAAACCTGATTCAGAGATTTCTAATTTTAAATTTAAGCTTGAGAACCTCCGTGTATTGCTTGGGGAGGTATTAGCTGCTCTGAATGACTGTAACACAGTTGCAATTCCAGAGAAATTGTGTAGGCTGGATAGATACTATGCGGTGCCGGTGTGTACTGACGTTTTTCCTATACCTTAAAGGCTTACAGAAATTATTAGTAAGGAGTGGGATAGACCCGGTGTGCCCTTTTCCCCACCTCCTATATTTAGAAAAATGTTTCCAATAGACGCCACTACACGGGACTTATGGCAGACGGTCCCTAAGGTGGAGGAAGCAGTTTCTACTTTAGCAAAGCGTACCACTATCCCAGTTGAGGACAGTTGTGCTTTTTCAGATCCAATGGATAAAAAATTGGAGGGTTACCTTAAGAAAATGTTTATTCAACAAGGTTTTATTTTGCAGCCCCTGCAAAATTTATCAGTGCCACTTACTGCTGCGGCGGCATTCTGGTTTGAGGCCCTGGAAGATGGCATCCATACAGCTCCATTGGAGGAAATTATTAAGAAGCTTAGAACGCTTAAGCTAGCTAACTCATTTGTTTCTGATGCCATTGTTTATTTGACTAAACTAACGGCTAAGAATTCCGGATTCGCCATCCAAGCGCGTAGGGCGCTATGGCTTAAATCATGGTCAGCTGATGTGACTTCAAAGTCTAAGTTACTCAACATTCCTTTCAAGGGGCAGACCTTATTCGGGCCTGGCTTGAAGGAAATTATTGCTGACATTACTGGAGGCAAGGGTCATACCCTTCCTCAGGACAGGGCCAAATCAAAGGCCAAACAGTCTAATTTTCGTGCCTTTAGAAATTTCAAGGCAGGAGCAGCATCAACTTCCTCCGCTTCAAAACAAGAGGGAACTCTTGCTCATTCCAGATAGGCCTGGAAACCTAACCAGGCCTGGAACAAGGGCAAGCAGGCCAGAAAACCTGCTGCTGCACCCAAGACAGCATGAAGGAATGGCCCCCTATCCAGAAACGGATCTAGTGGGGGGCAGACTTTCTCTCTTCGCCCAGGCATGGGCAAGAGATGTTCAGGATCCCTGGGCGTTGGAGATCATATCTCAGGGATATCTTCTGGACTTCAAAGCTTCTCCTCCACAAGGGAGATTTCATCTTTCAAGGTTATCAGCAAACCAGATAAAGAAAGAGGCATTCCTAAGATGTGTGCAAGACCTCCTAGTAATGGGAGTGATCCATCCAGTTCCGCGGACGGAACAGGGACAGGGGTTTTATTCAAATCTGTTTGTGGTTCCCAAGAAAGAGGGAACCTTCAGACCAATCTTGGATCTAAAGATCTTAAACAAATTCCTCAGAGTTCCATCATTCAAAATAGAAACTATTCGGACCATCCTACCCATGATCCAAGAGGGTCAGTACATGACCACAGTGGACTTAAAGGATGCCTACCTTCACATACCGATTCACAAAGATCATCATCGGTTCCTAAGGTTTGCCTTTCTAGACAGGCATTACCAATTTGTAGCTCTTCCCTTCGGGTTGGCCACAGCCCCGAGAATTTTTACAAAGGTTCTGGGCTCACTTCTGGCGGTTCTAAGACCGCGAGGCATAGCGGTGGCTCCGTATCTAGACGACATCCTGATACAGGCGTCAAGTTTTCAAATTGCCAAGTCTCATACAGAGATAGTTCTGGCATTTCTGAGGTCGCATGGGTGGAAAGTGAACATGGAAAAGAGTTCTCTATCCCCACTCACAAGAGTCACCTTCCTAGGGACTCTTATAGATTCTGTAGAGATGAAAATTTACCTGACGGAGTCCAGGTTATCAAAACTTCTAAATGCTTGCCGTGTCCTTCATTCCATTCCACGTCCGTCAGTGGCTCAGTGCATGGAACTAATCGGCTTAATGGTAGCGGCAATGGACATAGTGCCATTTGCGCGCCTGCATCTCAGACCGCTGCAATTATGCATGCTAAGTCAGTGGAATGGGGATTACTCAGATTTGTCCCCTCTACTAAATCTGGATCAAGAGACCAGAGATTCTCTTCTCTGGTGGCTCTCTCGGGTCCATCTGTCCAAGGGTATGACCTTTCGCAGGCCAGATTGGACGATTGTAACAACAGATGCCAGCCTTCTAGGTTGGGGCGCAGTCTGGAACTCACTGAAGGCTCAGGGATCGTGGACTCAGGAGGAAAAACTCCTCCAAATAAATATTCTGGAGTTAAGAGCAATATTCAATGCTCTTCTAGCTTGGCCTCAGTTAGCAACCCTGAGGTTCATCAGATTTCAGTCGGACAACATCACGACTATGGCTTACATCAACCATCAAGGGGGAACCAGGAGTTCCCTAGCGATGTTAGAAGTCTCAAAGATAATTCGCTGGGCAGAGTCTCACTCTTGCCACCTGTCAGCGATCCACATCCCAGGTGTAGAGAACTGGGAGGCGGATTTTCTAAGTCGTCAGACTTTTCATCCGGGGGAGTGGGAACTCCATCTGGAGGTGTTTGCTCAACTGATCCATCGTTGGGGCAAACCAGAAATGGATCTCATGGCGTCTCGCCAGAACGCCAAGCTTCCTTGTTACGGATCCAGGTCCAGGGACCCGGGAGCGACGCTGATTGATGCTCTAGCAGCTCCTTGGTTCTTCAACCTGGCTTATGTGTTTGCACCGTTTCCTCTGCTCCCTCGACTGATTGCCAAAATCAAGCAAGAGAGAGCATCGGTGATTCTGATAGCGCCTGCGTGGCCACGCAGGACCTGGTATGCAGACCTAGTGGACATGTCATCCTTTCCACCATGGACTCTGCCTCTGAGGCAGGACCTTCTAATACAAGGTCCTTTCAATCATCCAAATCTAATTTCTCTGAGACTGACTGCATGGAGATTGAACGCTTGATTCTATCAAGGCATGGCTTCTCCGAGGCAGTCATTGATACCTTAATACAGGCACGTAAGCCTGTCACCAGGAAAATCTACCATAAGATATGGCGTAAATATCTTTATTGGTGTGAATCCAAGAATTACTCATGGAGTAAGGTTAGGATTCCTAGGATATTGTCCTTTCTCCAAGAAGGTTTGGACAAAGGATTTTCAGCTAGTTCTTTAAAAGGACAGATTTCTGCTCTGTCTATTCTTTTGCACAAGCGTCTGGCAGAGGTTCCAGACGTCCAGGCATTTTGTCAGGCTTTGGTTAGAATTAAGCCTGTGTTTAAAACTGTTGCACCCCGTGGAGCTTAAACTTGGTTCTTAAAGTTCTTCAAGGAGTTTCGTTTGAACCCCTTCATTCCATTGATATTAAACTTTTATCTTGGAAAGTTCTGTTTTTGATGGCTATTTCCTCGGCTCGAAGAGTCTCTGAGCTATCTGCCTTACAATGTGATTCTCCTTATCTGATTTTTCATGCAGATAAGGTAGTTCTGCGTAACAAACCTGGGTTTTTACCTAAGGTGGTTTCTAACAAGAATATCAATCAAGAGATTGTTGTTCCATCATTGTTTCCTAATCCTTCTTCAAAGAAGGAACGTCTTTTACATAATCTGGACATAGTCCATGCCTTGAAGTTTTACTTACAAGCTGCTAAAGATTTTCGCCAAACATCTTCCTTGTTTGTCGTTTACTCTGGACAGAGGAGAGGTCAAAAAGCTTCAGCAATCTCTCTTTCCTTTTGGCTTCGGAGCATAATTCGCTTAGCCTATGAGACTGCTGGACAGCAGCCCCCTGAAAGGATTACAGCTCATTCTACTAGAGCTGTGGCTTCCACCTGGGCCTTTAGAAATGAGGCCTCTGTTGAACAGATTTGCAAGGCTGCGACTTGGTCTTCGCTTCACACCTTTTCAAAATTTTACAAATTTGATACTTTTGCTTCTTTGGAGGCTGTTTTTGGGAGAAAGGTTCTTCAGGCAGTGGTTCCTTCCGTTTAATCCTGCCTTGTCCCTCCCATCATCCGTGTACTTTAGCTTTGGTATTGGTATCCCATAAGTAATGGATGATCCGTGGACTGGATACACTTAACAAGAGAAAACATAATTTATGCTTACCTGATAAATTTATTTCTCTTGTAGTGTATCCAGTCCATGGCCCGCCCTGTCCTTTTAAGGCAGGTCTAAATTTTAATTAAACTACAGTCACCACTGCACCCTATGGTTTCTCCTTTCTTGTCTTGTTTCGGTCGAATGACTGGATATGGCAGTGAGGGGAGGAGCTATATAGCAGCTCTGCTGTGGGTGATCCTCTTGCAACTTCCTGTTGGGAAGGAGAATATCCCATAAGTAATGGATGATCCGTGGACTGGATACACTACAAGAGAAATACATTTATCAGGTAAGCATAAATTATGTTTTCTCTGAGGCTGACTGCCTGGAGATTGAACGCTTGATTTTATCAAAGCGGGGTTTCTCCGAGTCAGTCAATGATACCTTAATTCAGGCACTAAAGCCTGTCACCAGGAAAATCTATCATACGATATGGCGTAAATATCTTTATTGGTGTGAATCCAAGGGCTACTCATGGAGCCTGTGTTTAAACCTGTTGCTCCACCATGGAGTTTAAATTTGGTTCTTAAAGTTCTTCAGGGGGTTCCGTTTGAACCTCTTCATTCCATAGATATCAAACTTTTATCTTGGAAAGTTCTTTTTTTGGTAGCTATTTCCTCAGCTCGTAGAGTTTCCGAGTTATCTGCCTTACAATGTGATTCTCCTTATCTGATCTTCCATGCAGATAAGGTAGTTCTGCTTACCAAACCTTGGTTTTTACCTAAGGTGGTATCTAATAAGAATATCAATCAAGAGATTGTTGTTCCGTCTTTGTGTCCTAATCCTTCTTCAAAGAAGGAACGTTTATTACACAATCTGGACATGGTTCGTGCTTTAAAGTTTTACTTACAAGCTACTAAAGATTTTCGTCAAACATCTGCTTTGTTTGTTGTCTACTCTGGACAGAGGAGAGGTCAAAAGGCTTCGGCAACCTCTCTTTCTTTTTGGCTAAAAAGCATAATCCGCTTAGCCTATGAGACTGCTGGCCAGCAGCCTCCAGAAAGGATTACAGCTCATTCTACTAGAGCTGTGGCTTCCACATGGGCCTTTAAAAATGAGGCTTCTGTTGAACAGATTTGCAAGGCGGCGACTTGGTCTTCACTTCATACTTTTTCAAAATACTACAAATTTGATACTTTTGCTTCTTCGGAGGCTATTTTTGGGAGAAAGGTTTTACAGGCAGTGGTACCTTCCGTTTAATTACCTGCCTTGTCCCTCCCTTCATCCGTGTACTTTAGCTTTGGTATTGGTATCCCACAAGTAATAGATGATCCGTGCACTGGATACACCTTACAAGAGAAAACATAATTTATGCTTACCTGATAAATGTATTTCTCTTGTGGTGTATCCAGTCCACGGCCCGCCCTGTCATTTTAAGGCAGGTATTTTTTAATTTTAAACTACAGTCACCACTGCACCCTATGGTTTCTCCTTTCTCTGTTTTTTTTCGGTCGAATGACTGTATATGGCAGTTAGGGGAGGAGCTATATAGACAGCTCTGCTGTGGGTGTCCTCTTGCAACTTCCTGTTGGGAATGAGAATATCCCACAAGTAATGGATGATCCGTGGACTGGATACACCACAAGAGAAATAAATATATCAGGTAAGCATAAATTATGTTTTTCAAAATATCAATATTAATTTTCAAATATGACGAAATTAATATTTTTATTAATTTTGAAATATGAAAAATCAATATTTTTTATGAATTTTGAAATATGAAAAATTTATATTTTTATTAATTCTTCAGAAATTAATCTTTAATAATATTTCAAGATATTAATATTAATCTTGAAGTACGAAAATCAATATTTCAATTTTCAAAAAAACAAACAAAACTATTTTCAAAATATTAATTTCAAAATATGAAATTCTCTTCTCTCTTTTATAATAATTTCTATTTACTACAAATATATTACATCAATATGATAAATATTTATAATATCTCACGCAATACCTCTATATAATATGTCAGTATATTTATAAGAACCTTAGCAGTACTCTCCAAATAATATGTGAGTATATGGCAGGGTTATAACTAAATATATTTACCAATCTTTCTTTAAACTAAACCCACCATCAAATATGCATAAACTAAGACAATAAAATTAATATAAATATCTGAATTCTTTATTATTAGTAAATATCTATGAACACATTGATATATATATATATATATATATATATATATATATATATATATATATATATATATATATATATATATATATATATATTTGTAAGAATCAAAATATGAGTTAATATTATACACATTTAAAAACTATTCAAAAATGCTATACAAACTTTATAATAGTCTATTCTTAAAATTAGTCTTACTCACAGCAGCCTTTTATTCAGTTAACACTGAGATTAAATTATGAACCACTAGGCATTCAGACTGGTACAGTTTTAACAGTGCTTATTTAAAACAATAGTACAATATACACTTCTATTAAAACATCAGAAATTGTTTATATTATTTGTGCCAATAGCCAAACTCTGAGTTATAACTCTATATTTGCGCAGATAAAAACAACTTAGCATTAAGGATATGTGTTTAGCAATATACAGACTGAATATAAACTAAAATATAAACTGCTCTTTAAATCTATCAACTGTAATTTAAACTGCAGCTACTATGCATATATTTGTGTTAAAATAGTAATTGCAACCCTCTTTCTTTATATATATATATATATATATATATATATATATATATATATACACGTTACCAAAATGTCCAAAATTGATAGTTCAGTTATCAAAAACTCCTTGTTTCATCTCAGAAGACAGATAAGTAAATTTTGCAATTAATGAGAAAAGGCAGTCAGCTTGCTCAGAATTTATTTCGAATGCCCAGCAGTAGTTATCATTCAAAGTTAGCAGCCTGTCTGTCTTCCTCTCTCCTGCTTTTACTTATATAAGTTTTCACTCATTTATGAAACCATGTGGGTGGCCCTACGGGATCTGACCATCCCATTGGTTACCTGGGATGTCTATTTGGATTGGCCCTCGGTCACCATGGAAACACATTTTTTAACAGTTAAATCCCTTAACTGTCATACTGGGTTCTGGCCCTCGGGTGGCAGCAGACGCATACAAACAGATTCACCTGAATATTTCTAACAGTGAAAGAAAATATTTCTTTAAACTATGTAATAACTGCCATCATTTCTTGCATTAATCACTCACAATATCAGTCACAGATGGGGCAGTATCACATCACCTCTCTGATCATTTTGATATGAAACATCATGTGTCTAACATTTTATTATATTCAAATAAGTACATTGTTAATTAAATTCTCCCTATTAAACATATTATAATTTATTGCATTAGTAAATTTATCTTGTTAGCATTTATATGTCATTAAGCCTAACAGAAAATTTTTAATTTGATATCAAACATCAATATTGTATAGTCATATCACATCAAAATGCCTTCCATATATCCATCTCACTATATTTCAAGAGATGTATTTAAAATTCCATAAATATTTAGTGCATAATCATATGATATGACTTAGGTTCACAATTTCCCCTATTCATGTGTTTATATTTAATATCACCTAGACAGTCTTATATCCATTAAAATATATATTTTCTTGCAATGCTGAAGTATATTATACTTGCATATAATACAGTTGTTTTAAACAGTGAACTTTGAAATTATAATGTAACCCATGTGCTTACACTCTGTGTGTTACCTTCCCCCCCAGCCGTATGTCTGCAGTATGTCTTCAAATGTCAGAGATTCAGTGAAATAGAACTGTTGTCATCACACATGTCTGCTAGCACTTGTCTTCTTTTGAAGTCACAAAGATTTAGGTGAGAAATTCCAGAGGACCCTTGAGCACATCCTCCACTAAAAACACAGACTATTTACTCTAAATAATCAAGGGGTTTCCTGTAATTTCAGTCCTATGCTTATCTTTTTTGGAAAGAAAATTTAGTTGAAAAAGGATTCCAGTTATTTAGATTTACCCTCTCTCTGATCGCCAAATGTCTTAGAGCCATAAAACTCTGCACATAGTCAAAAAAACATGGTCATTAAGTTAGTTCCAGCTTGACACGGCAGGGGATGAGCTTCAAAAACTATGCTAACTTTCAATTATGATAAACATGCATTCACCCAGCTAAAACCATCTGGTAGGGGGTTGGGATTTACAGTGGACTAGAAACTGTTGTCAATAGCCTCATGTTTAATTAATCCTGTGGTCTCATCAACCATATACAGTGTATATATATATAAAAAAAAAAAATATATATATATATATATATATATATATATATATATATATACACATATATAATTTTCATCTATAATATTCATATGCTCTGACAATATTGTTACCCTTTTTATGTATTTGCCTGTAGAAGTAAAAGGAGCAAGAAAAGTGGGGGATAACCTAACGCCCTACTCATGCCCAATCCTGATCGCATTTTCTAAATTCTCTTAGTCGACATGAAAATTTGAATATTTCACATTCCAATGTTCTTCACATACAAGAATATCTTCTATTTATTCATGAATACATATTTCTACCTATATCTGATGGTATTTTGGTACAATATATATTTATACCCATTTCTTTCTAATGTTAGTGGAAGTCTGTGAGACCTTTACTCTTGCAAATAATACCTGGTCACCAAGAGGAGGAAAAGACACCCTACCAGAGCTTAACATTTTCCTGTTACACATGGGACATACATTCCTACCAGTAGGAGGCAAAGTTTCCCAAACCTCAAAAGCCTATAAATACCCCTCCCACCTCACACATACTTCAGTTTTAAAGTTTGCCTCCTTAGGAGGCGGTTGAAGCATGATGTGCTTGATTCTTCAGTGAAAAGTACTTCAAAGCATAATGAAGCCCGGTTCTCCTCAGAGCACAGTGCAAGTGAAGTGAAGCAAGTTCTGTCACTGTGTTTTTGCCTCTGGGAAATATTTTCATAGGCTCTCTGTAAATTCTGTCTCAGGGATTCATCTTTAGTCACGAATAGTTCGCCGGCGAATAGTTCCCGGCGAACATAGCTTGTTCGCGTTCGCCGCTGCAGGCGAACATATGCAATGTTTGATCCGCCCCCTATTCGTCATCATTGAGTAAACTTTGACCCTGTATCTCACAGTCTGCAGACACATTCCAGCCAATCAGCAGCAGACACTCCCTCCCAGACCCTCCCAGCTCCTGGACAGCAGCCATTTTAGATTCATTCTGATCCTGCATTCTTAGTGAGAGGAGGGATAGTGTAGCTGCTGCTGATTTTATAGGGAAATTGATAGCTAGGCTAGTGTATTCAGTGTCCACTACAGTCCTGAAGGACTCATCTGATCTCTGCTGTAAGGACAGCACCCCAAAAAGCCCATTTTAGGGCTAGAACAACTTTTTTTTTTGCCTGTGTAATTTTGACTGTGAAACATCAGTCTGCTAGTGTAATCTAATTGCAGTTGCCTGCCTGCAGTGCCACCACTCATATCTGTTGTAACAGTAGTGTAAATTTTGTAAAAAAATACTTTTTTGACTGTGAAACATCAGTCTGCTAGTGTAATCTAATAGCAGTTGCCTGCCTGCCAGCGTGTGTGCGAGGCTCACAGCATATACTGTGCCACCACTCATATCTGTTGTAACAGTAGTGTAAAATTTGTAAAAAAAAAACTTTTTTGAGTGTGAAACATCAGTCTGCTAGTGTAATCTAATTGCAGTTGCCTGCCTGCTAGCGTGTGTGCCAGGCCCACTTGCCAACTAGCCACCACTCATATCTGTTGTAACAGTAGTGTAAATTTAAAAAAAAAAACTTTTTTGACTGAAACATCAGTCTGCTAGTGTAATCTAATTGCAGTTGCCTGCCTGCCAGCGTGTGTGCCAGGCCAACTTGCCAACTAGTGCCACCATAGTGATGTCGCAAACTGTTCACCGGAGAACAGTTCCCGGCGATCTTAGCTTGTTCGCGTTCGCTGCGGCGGGCGAACATATGCGATGTTCGATTCGCCCCCTATTCGTCATCATTGAGGAAACTTTGACCCTGTATCTCACAGTCTGCAGACTCATTTCAGCCAATCAGCAGCAGACAGACCCTCCCAGCTCCTGGGCAGCAGCCATTTTAGATTCATTACAATCCTGCATTCTTAGTGAGAGGAGGTTTAGTGCTGCTGCTGATTTTATAGGGAAATAGATAGCTAGGCTAGTGTATTCAGTGTCCACTACAGTCCTGAAGGACTCATCTAATCTCTGCTGTAAGGACAGCACCCCAAAAAAGCCCTTTTTAGGGCTAGAACTTCAGCCCAAAAAGCCCTTTTTAGGGCTAGAACTTCAGTCTTTTTTTTGTGTTTTTTTGTAATTTTATTTGCATTTGCCTGCCTGTCAGCCTGTGTGTGAGGCTCACAGCATATACTGTGATTAATTCTTCTGTGCCACCACTGATATCTGGTTAACATTAGTGTAAATTAAAAAAAACAAAAACTTTTACATCAGTTTGCTAGTGTAATCTAATTTCATTTTCCATCAGGCCTGTGTGTCATGCCCACAGCATATACTGTGATTAATAGCTCTGTTTTCCACCACTTATATCTGCTGTAACATTAGTGTAATTTTTTTAAAAAAATTTTTTACATCAGACTGCTATTGTTATTTAATTTTAGTTTCCAGGCCAGCGTACCACTAGTGCCAGCCTGTGTAAGGGCCTAAGGGAACATTAGTGTAAATTTAAAAAAAAAAAAACTTTTACAGAATTTTGCTAGTGTAATCTAATTTAATTTTCCATCAGGCCTGTGTGTCAGGCCCACAGCATATACTGTGATTAATAGCTCTGTTTTCCACCACTTATATCTGGTGTAAAATTAGTGTAAATTTAAAAAAAAAAAACTTTTACATCAGTCTGCTAGTGTTATTTAATTTTAGTTTCCAGGCCAGTGTGCCACTAGTGCCAGCCTGTGTGTCAGGCTCCCAGCATATACTGTGCCTACTTCCATCCTCAGTGCCACCACTCCTATCTGGTGTAACATTAGTGTATCGTTTTTAAAAAAAAACTTTTACATCAGTCTTCTAGTGTTATTTAATTTTAGTTGCCAGGCCAGCCTGCCACTAGTGCCAGCCTGTGTGTCAGGCTCCCAGCATATACTGTGCCTACTTCCATCCCCAGTGCCACCATTCATATCTGGTGTAACATTAGTGTAACTTAAAAAAAAAAAATTTACATCAGTCTGCTAGTGTTATTTAATTGTAGTTGCCTGCCTGACAGCGTGTGTGCGAGGCCCACTTGCCAACTAGTGCCACCAATCATATTTGTTATAACAGTAGTGTAAATATTTTAAAAAAAAACTTTTTTGACTGTGAAACATCAGTCAGCTAGTGCAATCTAATTGCAGTTGCCTGCCTGCTAGCGTGTTTGCCAGGCCCACTTGCCAACTAGTGCCACAACTCATATTTGTTATAACAGTAGTGTAAATATTTAATAAAAAAAACTTTTTTGACTGTGAAACATCATTCTGCTATTGTAATCTAATTAAAGTTGCCTGCCTGCCTGCCAGCGTGTGTGCCAGGCCCACTTGCCAAGTTAGTGGCACCACTCATATTTGTTGTAACAGTAGTGTAAATATTTAAAAAAACAAACTTTTTTGACTGTGAAACATCAGTCAGCTAGTGCAATCTAATTGCAGTTGCCTGCCTGCCAGCGTGTGTGCCAGTCCCACTTGCCAACTAGTCCCACCACTCATATTTGTTATAACAGTAGTGTAAATATTTATTAAAAAAACTTTTTTGACTGTGAAACATCAGTCTGCTAGTGCAATCTAATTGAAGTTGCCTGCCTGCCTGCCAGCGTGTGTGCCAGGCCCACTTGCCAAGTTAGTGGCAACACTCATATTTGTTGTAACAGTAGTGTAAATATTTAAAAAAAAAAATTTTGACTGTGAAACATCAGTCATCTAGTGCAATCTAATTGCAGTTGCATGCCTGCCAGTCCCACTTGCCAACTAGTGCCACCACTCATATTTGTTATAACAGTAGTGTCAATATTTATTAAAAAAACTTTTTTGACTGTGAAACATCAGTCTGCTATTGTAATCTAATTGAAGTTGCCTGCCTGCCAGCGTGTGTGCCAGGCCCACTTGCCAACTAGTGCCACCAATCATATTTGTTATAACAGTAGTGTCAATATTTATTAAAAAACTTTTTTGACTGTGAAACATCAGTCTGCTATTGTAATCTAATTGAAGTTGCCTGCCTGCCAGCGTGTGTGCCAGGCCCACTTGCCAAGTTAGTGGCACCACTCATATTTGTTGTAACAGTAGTGTAAATATTTAAAAAAAATTTTTTTTTTTTTTTTTTTTATTTAATATTTTTATTGAGGTTGTGCGATAACATTGCGATTTAAATATAACATCACATCAGTAAAACAAACATAGATGGTACATTTCAATTTAACAACTTCTGGAAGATAAAGTTCTCAATATAACAAATCTTATAGGAGAAACTGGAACCTCTTTTTCTTAATTGACAGTGGGAATGATAATTTTTTGGACCTATAAACTTAGAATGGTTTAGCAATTGATATGTTAAATAAAAACAAAAATGAGAATAAAGATCTGCTATGTAAATAATAAGGTAGGACATATGGGTATAGGTGGATAGCGGCATAGGCAAGAAAAGCCGCATGATCAGCCCTCCTAAAAAAGGAGGTTCATTATGAAGGTGGGGGGGGAGGAGGTGAAAACTTTTATGCGATGGGTAAGAGATATACCTAAAGAGGCTATTAAGATATAGGAGTATCATAGGCAGATGAAGTAAACCTCAAACAGCAGCTGCGAATATACCATACTTAGTGTTTGGTCATTAAATGCGCAATACAAGCGCTTTAAGTAACCCATTTAGATTAAAATATGGGAGACATCATAGGTGTACAAACTATGGGTGTAAGCAGGGGTGGAGTATGGGAACTAAGATGAGATCCTTATAATGTAAACCGCCTCTAATTATGTAAGATTGCTCCTAAGTTACCAGCTGGACCCCATAGCTGGAGGGGATGTGGGAACAAACAACACTCTTCTGCACAAATTAGATACTAGCAACAGAGGAATAGTATTATTATAAGAAATGTAGTAAGACAATTGAGTGTGAGATAATAGCTACAATGCTATATACAATAATTTTAAGGCGCCGCCTCGGCCGCTGGCTGCGCCTATGCTATAGGGAAACAGGACTCAGTATTCAGAGTATCTAAAAGCTGAACAACATCAACCATGTAAGATAGGTAGGCCAATGTGTTATATGTTTAATTAGCTTAATCTAGTTCTCATATAAGAATAACACTGTCCCAAAACACTTCTCTTAAACTAAGCTAAACTAAACTATCCCTATAATCTCATAAACTATAGTATCTTACCCTATATGGAGACAGCATACAACTCAGGGATCTCAGCATAGGTTATCCTGAAGCACAGTGAGGAGAGATGTGTAGATGGTTTATGTGTGAGCTTACACAGGTGAGTATATAAACTTACAAACAGATAAGCGAACATATGTGACAATAAAGAAATACATATCTCAGTCTGCCAAATACATTGCGTAAGAGACATTATATGCAAAGTGGAAAAAAAATCATTTAAAACATATATGAACTGATAACATTTTCATCAAATTAACCTGGATTTCTCCAGTCAGACTGCAGGAATATCAGTAAACATAGTCAAGCTCAAACACTCACTAGGACTTAAAAGATTTTCAGCAAGCATAGAGAACTCAGTGAATTGTAAGGGAATCAGAATCACTGTGGTATAGCGGAGAGTTAAGTTCAAAGGTGAGAGGAGCAAGAGTCTGTAGAGCCATAATTATTACAATCCCTAGAGAGCCAAGTGTAGATCGCTAGGCACTGCTATTCTCCTGTCACAGAATAAGATTTACCCCACTCCGGTTTTAAGCATAGAAGTGCAGGGATGAAGAGATACACTGGAATGTGCAGAGCGGCTCCCCATTAGGCTGTATCCGACAGTGGTAGCAGTATGTTTGAGCTCAGTCACTCTTATCCTCACTCCACGAGGCAAAAGGAGGACTCCATCAAGATGGCCGCGGTCTGTAGACATCAAGCACCCCTCAGCTGTAGGCAAGTTTGGGAATGAAGGCTGGGTGTCTCCGCAATCTAGAATCTCGCCGGGCATCTGTGGGTCAGAGTTTATGATGGGAGAGTCGCCTTTCAGCTCCCCTACCAGTGCGCGCAGCTCTCGGTTAGATTTTCCACTATGATGACATTCGGGTAATTCACTGCGTAGTGTGTAGTCAGCGAGGTAACACGAGGGTCCAGAGAGTGGTATATCAACGGCACTGTTCCGCTCCAAGAAAGTGTCCGCACTAGTCAGACCAAGGACATCAGATGCAAGATCGTTAGGCATAGTACAGT
The DNA here is from genome assembly GCF_027579735.1 of Bombina bombina. Lineage (NCBI taxonomy): Eukaryota > Metazoa > Chordata > Amphibia > Anura > Bombinatoridae > Bombina > Bombina bombina. Next base: position 1,154,689,701 of record NC_069504.1, read on the forward strand.
TCACTAATAGTGTTACTTCCATTCTAGCATAGTGACTTTGTATAAGCTGCGTCACAGCCGCTACCCATCCGTTTGGAGTCTCCGTCTCGGCCATATTTGAAAAAAGGCTCCAGCAGCCAGAGATATCCAACTAATCTCTCACCGGGTCTTTTGGGATTAGTGCAGATCCAAAGGTCCTCTTGCAATATAAGGGAATTTAACCTTAAAGTTAAATAAACGGTATTTAGAACTTATAGGAGCCAGGAGCTCCATGCATGCACGTCCAGCTCCCTTGGCAGTTGGCTCCGCCCCCCTAAAAAAAAATTTTGAGTGTGAAACATCATTCAGCTAGTGTAATCTAATTGCAGTTGCCTGCCTGCCAGCGTGTGTGCCAGGCCCACTTGCCAACTAGTGCCACCACTCATATTTGTTATAACAGTAGTGTAAATATTTAAAAAAAAAAATTGACTGTGAATCATCAGTCTGCTAGTGTAATCTAATTGAAGTTGCCTGCCTGCCACTGTGTGTGCCAGGCCCACTTGCCAACTAGTGCCACCAATCATATTTGTTGTAACAGTAGTGTAAATATTTAAATTAGAAAGTTTTTGGACTGTGAAACATCAGTCTGCTATTGTAATCTTATTGCATTTGCCTGCCTGCCAGCGTGTGTGCCAGGCCCACTTGCCAAGTTAGTGGCACCACTCATATTTGTTGTAACAGTAGTTTAAATATTTAAAAAATAAACATTTTTGACTGTGAAACATCAGTCTTCTTTTTGTGTCAGGCTCACAGCGTATACTGTGCCCACTTGCCCAGTGCCACCACTCATATCTTGTTTAATAGTAGTGTAAGTGTACATTTAAAAAAAATAACTTTTTGGATTGTGAAACATCAGTCTGCTTTTTTGTGTCAGGCTCACAGCGTATACTTTGCCCACTTGCCCAGTGCCACCACTTATATCTTGTTTAATATTAGTGTAAGTGTACATTTAAAAAAAAATGACAGGCAGAGGCAGGCCACCTCGCAGGTGCCGTCGTGGTCGTGGTGCTCTGATTCCCTTTGACCCTACAACTATGCACAGTGTTCAGAGGCCACGTGCCATGAACGCGAAAAGTTCTGAGGAGGACTTAGTTGAATGGCTAACACAGGACACCCAATCTTCTACAGCTTCCGCTCCTAACCTTGACGCACCATCCACCTCCAGCTTAGCTTCGGGCACCTCTCAAGTGACCAGTACCACAGCCGCTTCACTTGATCAGAGGAGTTATTGACACATCATTTGGAAGAAATGAGTGATGCGCAACCATCATTGACAGAGGATGTAGATAACAGTGATATGTCTCAGTCAGGCAGCATTACAGACATGGACGTACGGTGTGATGATGATGATGATGTTGTACCCGCTGCTGCTTCCTTTGTTGATTTGTCAGATACAAGTGAAGCGGTTGATGATGATGCGTCCATGGATGTCACGTGGGTGCCCGTTAGAAGAGAAGAAGAAGAGGGGGAAAGTTCAGATGGGGAGACAGAGAGGAGGATCAATAGATCAATAAATGCAATATACATTCGATAGATATGATTGATAGTTAGATAGATTTGATAGATAAATAGATAGATTTGATAGATATATAATTTCCCAGACATAGAATTACAAGACGTGTGGTCTGGGACCCATGGTAAGGTTCCCAGAGGCAGTTGCGGCGCCAGGGGAGGTGTATATGGCATGGATTTTAGGAACCGGGAGATGGAAAAAGATGCTTGGTCGGTCCTCCTACTTCAAATTTGGGGCACTGCGCGTGCAATCTACTGTGGCACCAGATATGAGTGGTGTGTAAAGTAGTACTATTCTGATCAGTTTAATACTTGTTACTCCCCCTATCGGGGGAGGTGTATATGGCATGGAATTTAGGAACCGGGAGATGGAAAAAGATGCTTGGTCGGTCCTCCTACTTCAAATTTGGGGCACTGTGAGTGCAATCTACTGTGCCACCAGATATAAGTGGTGTGTTAAGTAGTACTATTCTGATCAGTTTAATACCTGTTACTCCCCCTATCGGGGGAGGTGTATATGGCATGGATTTTAGGAATCGGGAGATGGAAAAAGATGCTTGATCGGTCCTCCTACTTCAAATTTGGGGCACTGCGCATGCAATCGTGTCCGGACTTTTAGCCGACGGCCATTTGGCCGAAACACAAGTGGCTGTCACAAAACAGTCCGGCCATGAGATAGATTTGATAGATAGATACATAGATTAGATAGATCAATAGATGCAATATACATTTGATAGATACAATAGTTAGATACATTTGATAGATAAATAGATAGATTTGATAGATATATAATTTCCCAGACAGAGAATTACAAGACGTGCGGTCTGCGACCCATGGTAAGGTTCCCAGAGGCAGTTGCGGCGCCAGGGGACGTGTATATGGCATGGATTTTAGGAACCGGGAGATGGAAAAAGATGCTTGGTCGGTCCTCCTACTTCAAATTTGGGGCAATGCGCGTGCAATCTACTGTGGCACCAGATATGAGTGGTGTGTTAAGTAGTACTATTCTGATCAGTTTAATACCTGCTACTCCCCCTATCGGGGGAGGTGTATATGGCATGGATTTTAGGAACCGGGAGATGGAAAAAGATGCTTGGTCGGTCCTCCTACTTCAAATTTGGGGCACTGCGCGTGCAATCGTGTCCGGACTTTTAGCCGATGGCCATTTGGCCGAAACACAAGTGGCTGTCACAAAACAGTCCGGCCACGAAATAGATTTGATAGATAGATACATAGATTAGATAGATCAATAGATGCAATATACATTTGATAGATACGATAGTTAGATAGATTTGATAGATAAATAGATAGATTTGATAGATATATAATTTCCCAGACAGAGAATTACAAGACATGCGGGCTGAGACCCATGGTAAAGTTACTTCCTTTTGCACAATCGAGTAAAGGTTGGGGATTGCCTTTTGTGCAAAGAAATTTCGGCCGGGTACCTTCCACTGCGGTGTCCCCTATCAGGGGATGTGTATATGGCATGGATTTTAGGAACCGGGAGATGGAAAAAGATGCTTGGTCGGTCCTCCTACTTCAAATTTGGGGCACTGCGCGTGCAATCTACTGTGGCACCAGATATGAGTGGTGTGTTAAGTAGTACTATTCTGATCACTTTAATACCTGTTACTCCCCCTATCGGGGGAGGTGTATATGGCATGGATTTTAGGAACCGGGAGATGGAAAAAGATGCTTGGTCGGTCCTCCTACTTCAAATTTGGGGCACTGCGCGTGTAATCTACTGTGGCACCAGATATGAGTGGTGTGTTAAGTAGTACTATTCTGATCAGTTTAATACTTGTTACTCCCCCTATCGGGGGAGGTGTATATAGCATGGATTTTAGGAACCGGGAGATGGAAAAAGATGCTTGGTCGGTCATCCTACTTCAAATTTGGGGCACTGCGCGTGCAATCTACTGTGGCACCAGATATGAGTGATGTGTTAAGTAGTACTATTCTGATCAGTTTAATACTTGTTACTCCCCCTATCGGGGGAGGTGTATATGGCATGGATTTTAGGAACTGGGAGCTTGAAAAAGATGCTTGGTCGGTCCTCCTACTTCAAATTTGGGGCACTGAGTGTGCAATCATGGCCGAACTTTTAGCCGACGGACATTTGGCCGAAACACAAGTGGCTGTCACAAAACAGTCCGGCCACGAGATAGATAGATTTGATAGATAGATAGATAGATAGATAGATAGATACATAGATTACATAGATCAATAGATGCAATATACATTTCTCTTGTAAAGGTGTATCCAGTCACCGGGTTCATCCATTACTTGTGGGATATTCTCCTTCCCAACAGGAAGCTGCAAGAGGACACCCACAGCAGAGCTGTCTATATAGCTCCTCCTCTAACTGCCACCCCCAGTCATTCTCTTGCAGTTCTCGACAAGAAAGGAAGTATCAAGAGAGATGTGGTGACTTAGTGTAGTTTTTACCTTCAATCAAAAGTTTGTTATTTTTAAACGGTACCGGCTTTGTACTGTTTTTACTCTCAGGCAGAAATTGGAAGAAGACTTCTGCCTGGAGGTTTGATGATCTTAGCGGTTTGTAACTAAGGTCCATTGCTGTTCTCACACATAACTGAAGAGTATGGAAAGAAAACTTCAGTTGGGGGGACGGTCTGCAGATTGCCTGCTTTGAGGTATGTTCAGTATATTTTTTTCTAGAGAGATGATAAGGTCTAGAAAATGCTGACAGTGCCTGGTATATTTAAGGTAAGTGATTTAACAACAACTGGGATCATGCTTGCAAAAAGGGATAATATTCATGTTAATACCTATATTACTTAGTGTAAAAACGTTTGCATGATTTATAAATAAAAAAGTTTTTTCTCTGAGGGTGATAAATCTTTATTTGGGGCCTAGTTTCCACATGGCGTGTTAGATTACTCCTAGGAGTACTTTTTTAAGGCCCTCTGACTTTGAGTGCATGGTGGGAGGGGCCTATTTTCGTTTTCAGTCTGAGACATCCAGCTTCCCTGAAGGAGTCCTCTGGCTTATAGGACCTCTATAGAGGGTTTTGTTCCTGCAAAAATCGTTTTTAAGGGCAGGTAGGAGCCACAACAGAGCTGTGGCAGTGTGTTTGACTGTTTGTTAACAGGTTTAATGTTTTTCTAATTCGTTTTTGGGCCTGAGGGGTTAATCATCCATTTGCAAGTGGGTGCAATGCTGCTTTAGTCCCTTATACACACTGTAAAAATTTCGTATAGTTTACTACTTTTTTTCACTGTTTTGCAGTTTATGTGGTAGTTTTTTTCTCTTAAAGGCACAGTACCGTTTTTTATTATTGCTTTTTTCACATTTATTAAAGTGTTTACCAAGATTGCTGGTCTCATTACTAGTCTGTTAAACATGTCTGACATAGAGGAAACTCCTTGTTCATTATGTTTAGAAGCCATTGTGGAACCCCCTCTTAGAATGTGTGCCAAATGCACTGACCTTTCTATAAGTTATAAAGACCATATTATGGGTTTTAAAGATTTATCACCTGAGGTTTCTGAGACTGACAAAAGGGAGGTTATGCCATCTAGCTCTCCCCACGTGTCAGAACCTATAACTCCCGCTCAATGGACGCCAAGTACATCTAGCGCATCCAATGCGTTTACTTTACAAGACATGGCTGCAGTTATGAATCATACCCTCACTGAGGTATTGTCCAAACTGCCAGGGTTACAAGGAAAGCGAGACAGCTCTGGGGCTAGAACAAATACAGAGCTCTCTGACGCTTTAGTAGCTATGTCTGATATACCCTCACAATGTGCAGAAGTTGAAGCAGGAGAGCTTCTATCTGTGGGTGACTTCTCTGATTCAGGGAAGGCGTTACTTCAGTCTGACTCTGAAATGACAGCATTTAAATTTAAACTTGAACACCTCCGTGTTTTGCTCAGGGAGGTTTTAGCGACTCTGGATGACTGTGACACCATTGTAGTCCCAGAGAAATTGTGTAAAATGGACAAATACTTTGCAGTGTCTGTTTACACTGATGTTTTTCCAATCTCTAAGAGGTTTTCCGAAATTATTACTAAGGAATGGGATAGACCAGGTCATTCTCTCCCCATTCTCTCCCCCTCCTGCTTTTAAGAAAATGTTTCCTATAGATGCCGCTACACGGGACTTGTGGCAGACGGTCCCTAAGGTGGAGGGAGCAGTCTCTACCCTAGCTAAGCGTACAAGTATTCCTGTCGAGGACAGTTGTGCTTTCCTAGATCCTATGGATAAGAAATTAGAGGGGTTATTTAAGAAAATCTTTATACAACAAGGTTTTATTCTCCAGCCTCTTGCATGCATTGCCCCAGTCACTGCTGCAGTGGCTTTCTGGTTCGAGTCTCTGGAGGAGGCTTTACAGGTAGAGACCCCATTGGATGATATCCTTGACAGGCTTAAAGCTCTTAAGTTAGCCAATTCATTTATTTCTGACGCCGTTTTTCATTTAACCAAGCTAACGGCTAAAAATTGAGGTTTTGCCATTCAGGCACGTAGGGCACTATGGCTTAAATCCTGGTCAGCTGATGTCTCTTCAAAGTCTAAACTTCTCAATATCCCCTCCAAAGGGCAGACCCTATTTGGGCCTGGACTGAAGGAGATCATTTCTGATATTACTGGAGGAAAAGGCCACGCCCTTCCCCAGGATAGGTCCAACAAGTTAAGGACCAAACAGACTAATTTTCGTTCCTTTCGAAACTTCAAGAGTGGAGCAGCTTCATCTTCCTCTTCTACAAATCAATAGGGAAATTTTGCCCAGTCCAAGCTAGTCTGGAGACCTAACCAGGCTTGGAACAAGGGGAAACAGGCCAAAAAGCCTGCTGCTGCCTCTAAGACAGCATTAATACAAGAAAAAAGGGCGCCTCCTAGTGTAGCCAATACAGAACTGGGCAAATGTGATAAGATCTAAATTTTATACTCACAAATTGTGAAGGCAGAGGTAGTGCCAAGGTAAACGGTCTGGGATCTTAGCAGTGTCCCAGTTGACTGTGCACAAAATGTCAGGGCAGCTCCTCCTGTTGAGTTGTTATAGGAATCTAAAAAAAATGGAAGATGTACAGAGGGCGACTCCTAGTGCAGATCAGTTAGCATTAAATTGTCCCACTAACTCCCCTTAGAAGTATACTCACACAGTGGGAAGCACACTATAGTGCTAATGTAGCTTGCTGGGTATATTGCAGTGGCCCAGCGCACATGTACACTCTGGCAAGGAACTGTTCCAAGGTATTTTTTGAGATATTCCAATGAAACAATAGGAGACTTCAGTGAATAAAAAGAACTTTATAAAAGTCAATGTATCCTATATAAAATCAGTCAGTAAAACACGCTACGTTAAGGGTGTGTACTAGGTGTAACTCATTCCTTAATTGGTTCTAAGTTACATAAATAGGAGACTTCAGCTATTGTTCAGTATTACTTGTCTGAGGAAACAGAGTGGTTAGCTCTGAGAAACGCGTAGCGTGTTTTACTGACTGATTTTATATATGATACATTGATTTTTATAAAGTTCTTTTTATTCACTGAAGTCTCCTATTGTTTCATTGGAATATCTCAAAAAATACCTTGGAACAGTTCATTGCCAGAGTGTACATGGGCCACTGCAATATACCCAGCAAGCTACATTAGCACTATAGTGTGCTTCCCACTGTGTGAGTATACTTCTAAGGGGAGTTGTTAGTGGGACAATTTAATGCTAACTGATCTGCACTAGGAGTCGCCCTCTGTACATCTTCCATTTTCTCTAAGACAGCATGAAGGAGTAGCCCCCGATCCGGGACCGGATCTAGTAGGGGGCAGACTTTCTCTCTTCGCCCAGGCTTGGGCAAGAGATGTCCAGGATCCCTGGGCTCTGGAGATTGTTTCCCAGGGATATCTTCTGGATTTCAAAGCTTCATCTCCAAATGGGAGATTTCATCTCTCACAATTATCTGCAAACCAGATAAAGAGAGAGGCATTCTTACATTGCGTTCAAGACCTACTAGTTATGGGAGTGATCCACCCAGTTCCAAAGGAGGAACAGGGGCAGGGCTTCTATTCAAATCTGTTTATAGTTCCCAAGAAAGAGGGAACTTTCAGACCAATCTTGGATGTCAAGATCCTAAACAAATTTCTCAGGGTCCCATCCTTCAAGATGGAGACTATTCAAACCATCCTACCTATGATCCAGGAGGGTCAATATATGACTACTGTGGATTTAAAGGATGCTTATCTACATATTCCGATACACAGGGATCATCATCAGTTTCTCAGGTTCGCCTTCCTAGACAGGCCTTACCAGTTTGTGTCTCTTCCCAAGAATCTTTATGAAAGGTTCTAGGGTCTCTTCTGGCGGTTCTAAGACCACGGGGTATAGCAGTAGCCCCTTACCTAGACGACATCCTGATACAGGCGTCAACTTTTCAAATCGCCAGGTCCCATACGGACATTGTTCTGGCATTCCTAAGGTCTCACGGGTGGAAGGTGAACGAAGGAAAGAGTTCTCTCTCACCTCTCACAAGAGTTTCCTTCCTAGGAACTCTGATAGATTCAGTAGAAATGAAGATTTATCTGACAGAGGTCAGGTTGTCAAAACTTCTAACTTCCTGCCGTGCTCTTTATTTCATTATTCGTCCGTCAGTGGCTCAGTGAATGGAGATTAACAACTATAATCTTAAATTCACTTCCAAAATAGATAAACAAAAAGTAGAATTCTTGGACTTAGTGTTATTTGTGGACGAGAATCAGAAAATAGCAGTTTCCAACTACCGCAAACCAACTGACAAAAATGGGTTCTTGAACGCAAAAAGCGGCCACCTATCTAGGTGGAAAACGAATTTTCCGCTAGGTCAGTACCAGCGGATCAAAAGGAACTGCACCAAAGATTCCGATTATTACAGAGAAGAAGCAATTTTGGATAATAGATTTAAGGAGAAAGGCTATGATCCGAAAGATTTACAAAAAGCAAAAGAAAGGGTCAGAATTATGGATAGAACAAGCATTCTACAACCTAAAATTAGAGCCAAACAGAATAATCACTGTTACGGTTGCCTCCAGGCTGGCTGGAAGTTGGACCGTAGAAAAGGATGCTCCTAGCGCTCACCAAAGGAGCAGCAGCACCGTGGACACTCTATAACTGCTGCGTAGCCACCATAAGTAATGCAGACTCTATGAACCACCGCTGCTGGGCTGGTATCTCGCCGTCTGCTCTGCGCCCTGGACCTACGACCAGGCTCCAGTAGGTGAACCTCTTCCTTCTGTAGCAATCCCTGTAGCTAAGGGAGTATGAAAAACATAGCAATCCCTGATATAAGCTGTATCCTACAAACATGAGTCAAAGCTTCAAGTTAGAGGGTCAACATAGGTCTGATGTGCTGGAGCACACAGCCTGCTTTTATTCAGGTTACATGCAAACAGGACACTCTCAGGGGGAGGCATAAAATCCCCCATCACACATTTGATATTAGATAGAGAGACACTCCCTTTGACAGGCCACAATATTTACTTCAGCAGATAACATTACACACAATAAAACAATGCAGTCCACCTTATCAATACTAGTCTGATTAGACAATGGGAAAGTTGATCACTAAACCTAATTAGAGCTAATCCCAGCAGACTTGTATTTAGAATAAGTTTCTTGAAGCTGAACAAAATTTAACTCTTAATGGCACACAATGAAACTGAACCAAGTGGGAGAAAGCCAGGGACAAGTCATTTCACAGGTCTGGGGACATAGTCTTAAAGGGGCATTGTTCATCAAAGTCACAATATGTCCCCAGATGGTTCTTAAAGGGCCACACACACCCAACAAAAGTCAATATGTCCTCAGGGGCACAATCTTCCAGGGGCCATAGTCATGTGGAAGGAGGCTGGCAAATATTCTTCTCCAAAATCCAGGGAAGCAGGGCAATTTTTCATTTAAAGGGCCAGTTACAAACAGCAGTTTGTAACAATCACAATCTTAATAGGGAAGTCAGGTTTGTCACTACATACAATCAAGGCAGTAGAGACATTCAAAATGTTTCAAGAAAACATTGGGGAATATTAAAAGCAGACCCCATTTTAGGAACCTCTCTATATAAAACCCCTTTAGTGACTTTCAGAAAAAACAGAGACCTGAAAAATATTTTAGCTCCCACCAAATTACGCAGTACCTTAAGAGATAAAATTGCACCTACAACTTGGCTGGAACAAAAACCAGGAACATATAGATGTGGGGTGAGTAGGTGTGGAATGTGTAGCTACATTAAAACAGGGAATTCTTTTATAAACCACAATGGATCAAAATCCTTTAAAATGAAATATAAATGTAATTGCGGCACCAATTACGCGGTTTATCTTCTTAGCTGTAAATGTAATCTTATCTATATTGGAAGAACGAAAAGGAATGTACGCACTAGACTCAGTGAGCATGTCAATAACATTAAGATAGGTCTAACTACACATAGCGTATCAGAACACTTTAGGCTACACCACAATAAAGACCCCAGTTCTTTAAAAATACAAATAATAGATTGGATCCCAGCAAATAAATATCCCAATAGACTCCTCACATTGAGACGCAGGGAGTCATACTGGATTTACCACCTTGACTCCATGCAGCCCCACGGTCTCAATGTAGATTTAGATTTACAAGTTTTTATGTGACATTTAATTTCTAACTCTCTATACTTGCTGTTTCACTTTAGGACTAAGGGATTTTTTCTAAATATCTTAAATTTTTTAATATTCTTAATATTTTTTATTACACAATTTTTTATGTATCCCTTTAGGCTATTTTAGAAATGATTTTAATAATACTTCTAAATAATCATTTTAATACAATTGGTACTGTTATAAATATTTTTATTACATGTTTTTTAGTTACTATGTGCAATAGTAGCAACAATCAGGACTTTGTTTAATTAGTATTGGACTCAGCCTTACATAATTAGTTTGCACAATTAGCAAGGTCTTTGATTGGCTGAGAATCCTTTTACCACCCACAGTGGCTCTCTTTTATAAAGCAGGTTTGAGCCCTGTGAGGCAGTCAGCTTATTACCATTTTGATTATACTCTTGAAAAAGTCTGAGCGAACTCAGATGAAACGTACGTAGAGTTTTCTGTACTATACCACCAGGAGCAATTATAGTTCCAGCACCTCTCACCCAGACCTAGCATTATCCGACTGAGATGTTTGTGCCTGGGCTATGAATACGACTACCCAACTGGAGGGATCATTTTAACCTATTTTGCTGTTTTATCTTCTAAACGTTTGTGAGTATGTATTGTGTACTTGCATTTATGTCTCAATAAATTACCCTGCACTTGAATTGGGCTGCGCCTGTCTTCTACTTTGTCCTAGTTCCTGTTCCTGACCGGGTGTAACCTGAGAGCACACACCTTCCACTACGGGCAGCAGCACACCCGGATCTGAACTGCAGAGGTTCCGGGTTCATCAGCTGGGTTGTCCATACCAGCCAGCCTGTTGATTCTTGCACCTCCAATTTCCAAATAACAACTACCGGCTTATTGTTTGCCTTCTACTAACTACAAGGACTAAAGCGCTGATACCGGTAACTGTTTGTTTCAGTGAATGGAGACCAGGGATTCTCTTCTCTGGTGGCTATCTCGGGTCCATCTGTCCAAGGGAATGAGTTTCCGCAGGCCAGAATGGACTATAGTAACGACAGATGCCAACCTTCTGGGCTGGGGTGCAGTCTGGAACTGCAGTCTGGAACTCCCTGAAGGCTCAGGGTTCGTGGACTCAGGAGGAGGCCCTCCTTCCGATAAACATTCTGGAACTAAGAGGGATATTCAATGCTCTTCAGGCTTGGCCTCAGCTAGCTGCTGTCAGGTTCATCAGATTTCAGTCGGACAACATCACGACTGTAGCCTATATCAACCATCAGGGGGGAACAAGGAGCCCCCTGGCAATGTTGGAGGTTTCAAAGATAATACTATGGGCAGAGGTTCACTCTTGCCATATCTCAGCTATCCATATCCCAGGAGTAGAGAACTGGGAGGTGGATTTTCTAAGTCGGCAGACTTTTCATCCGGGGGAGTGGGAGCTCCATCCGGAGGTATTTGCCCAGTTGATCCAACTTTGGGGCAAACCAGAACTGGATCTCATGGCGTCTCTTCAGAACGCCAAGCTTCCTTGTTACGGGTCCAGGTCCAGGGTTCCCAAGGCAGCACTGATAGATGCTCTAGCAGCGCCCTGGTCCTTCAGCCTGGCTTATGTGTTTCCACCATTTCCTCTGCTCCCTCGTCTGATTGCCAAGATCAAGCAGGAGAGAGCTTCGGTGATCTTGATAGCCCCTGCGTGGCCACGCAGGACTTGGTATGCAGATCTGGTGGACATGTCATCCTTTCCACCATGGACTCTGCCGCTAAGGCAGGACCTTCTACTTCAAGGTCCCTTCAAACATCCAAATCTAATTTCTCTACGTCTGACTGCTTGGAGATTGAACGCTTGATTCTATCAAAGCGTGGTTTTTCCGAATCGGTCATTGATACCTTAATTCAGGCTCGAAAGCCTGTCACCAGGAAAATCTATCATAAGATATGGTGTAAATATCTTCATTGGTGTGAATCCAAGGGTTACTCATGGAGTAAGGTCAGGATTCCTAGGATATTATCTTTTCTCCAAGAAGGATTGGAGAAAGGTTTGTCAGCTAGTTCCTTTAAGGGACAGATTTCTCCTCTGTCTATTCTTTTGCACAAACGTCTGGCTGAGGTTCAAGACGTTCAGGTGTTTTGTCAGGCTTTAGTTAGAATCAAGTCTGTGTTTAAACCTGTTGCTCCGCCATGGAGTTTAAATTTAGTTCTTAAAGTTCTTCAAGGGGTTCCGTTTTTTTTATTTTTAAACTACAGTCACCACTGCACCCTATAGTTTCTCCTTTTTTTCTTGCTTGTCTTCGGTCGAATGACTGGGGGTGGCAGTTAGGGGAGGAGCTATATAGACAGCTCTGCTGTGGGTGTCCTCTTGCAGCTTCCTGTTGGGAAGGAGACTATCCCACAAGTAATGGATGAACCCGTGGACTGGATACAACACAAGAGAAATAAATTTATCAGGTAAGCATAAATTTTGTTTTGATACATGCGATTGATAGTTAGATAGATTTGATAGATAAATAGATAGATTTGATAGATATATAATTTCCCAGACAGAGAATTACAAGATGTGCGGTCTGAGACCCATGGTAACGTTCCCAGAGGCAGTTGCGGCGCCAGGGGACGTGTATATGGCATTGATTTTAGGAACTGGGAGATGGAAAAAGATGCTTGGTCGGTCCTCCTACTTCAAATTTGGGGCACTGCACGTGCAATCGTGGCCGGACTTTTAGCCGACGGACATTTGGCAGAAACACAAGTGACTGTCACAAAACCCTCTGGCCACGAGATAGATAGATTTGATAGATAGATACATAAATTACATAGATCAATAGATGCAATATACATTTGATAGATACGATAGACAGATTTGATAGATAAATAGATAGATTTGATAGATATATAATTTCCCAGACAGAGAATTACAAGACGTGCGTTCTGAGGCCCATGGTAAGGTTACTTCCTTTTGCTCAATCGAGTACAGGTTGGGGATTGCCTTTTGTGCAAAGAAATTTCGTCCGGGTACCTTCCACTGTGTTGTCCCCTATCAGGGGATGTATATATGGCATGGATTTTAGGAACCGGGAGATGGAAAAAGATGATTGGTCGGTCCTCCTGCTTCAAATTTGGGGCACTGCGCGTGCAATCTAATGTGCCACCAGATAGGAGTGGTGTGTTAAGTAGTACTATTCCTATCAGTTTAATCCTGTTAAGTGTCTTTTTTTTGTTTTGTTTTTGAAGCCACAGTGCAGTTCAAGAGGCCATAAAAATTTGGCATGTACACATGCCTGAAAAATTAGGTATTGTTGCAGCCGCTGCTGTAGCAGCGGCCATAAAAGTTGATGTTTGTTTCCCAGGCAGAAAGTGCCCTAAAACATTGCGGCTTGAACCCTAGTTGGTGGCGAATAAGTCACACAAGTCATCCGGCATTTGAAGATAAAATACAGCAGCGTGTGGACCATTTTTAGGCCAAGGCAGCTCATCTTATCATTCCTTTTTTACTCGAATGTATCACCCAATGTCAGTCCCTTCGGGATCCATCCCTCATTCATCTTAATAAAGGTGAGGTAATCTAGACTTTTTTGACCTAGGCAACTTCTCTTCTCAGTGACAATACCTCCTGCTGCACTGAAGGTCCTTTCTGACAGGACACTTGAAGCGGGGCAGGCCAGAAGTTCTATTGCAAATCGGGATAGCTCAGGCCACAGGTCAAGTCTGCACACCCAGTAGTCAAGGGGTTCATCGCTCCTCAGAGTGTCGAGATCTGCAGTTATGGCGATGTAGTCTGCTACCTGTCGGTCGAGTCGTTCTCTGAGGGTGGACCCTGAAGGGCTGTGGCGATGCATAGGAGTTAAAAAGCTCTGCATGTCCTCCATCAACAACACATCTGTAAAGCGTCCTGTCCTTGCCGGCGTGGTCGTGGGAGTCAGAGGATTACTTTCAGCTCTTCCCCTGTTAGATTCACGTTGTGCTGTGACATCACCCTTATACGCTGTGTAAAGCATACTTTTTAATTTATTTTGGAAATGTTGCATCCTTTCCGACTTGTTGTAATTCGGTAACATTTCTGGCACTTTATGCTTATACCGGGGGTCTAGTAGCGTGGACACCCAGTACAGGTCGTTCTCCTTCAGCTTTTTTATACGAGGGTCCCTCAACAGGCACAACAGCATTAAAGACCCCATTTGCACAAGGTTGGATGCCGAGCTACTCATGTCCCATTCCTCATCCTAAGTGATGTCACTGAAGGTATCTTCTTCCCACAGCCACATACAACACCACAGGTACCAGATAGGTGACAACGAGCACCCTGGGATGCCTGTTGTGGTTGGTCTTCCTCCTCCTCCTCAAAGCCACATTCCTCCTCTAACTCCTCTTCCTCACAATCCTCCTCCAGCATTGCCGCAGGTCCAGCAAGCAATGCTGATAAGGCTGTTTCTGGTGGTGATGGTGACCACAACTCTTCCTCTTCTTTTTCATGCTCATCTACGGCCTTATCCAGCACTCTTTGCAGGGAACGCTCCAGGAAGAAAACAAATGGTATAATGTCGCTGATGGTGCCTTCGGTGCGACTGACTAGGTTTGTCACCTCCTCAAAAGGACGCATGAGCCTACAGGCATTGCGCATGAGCGTCCAGTAACGTGGCAAAAAAATTCCCAGCTCCGCAGAGGCTATCCTAGCACCCCGGTCATACAAATAGTCGTTAGCAGCTTTTTCTTGTTGGATCAGGTGGTCGAACATTAGGAGTGTTGAATTCCAACGTGTCGGGCTGACGCAAATCAAGCGCCTCACTGGCATGTTGTTTCGCCGCTGGATATCGGAAAAGTGCGCCATGGCCGTGTAGGAACGCCTCAAATGGCCACACACCTTCCTGGCCTGCTTCAGGACATCCTGTAAGCCTGGGTACTTATGCACAAAGCGTTGTATGATCAGATTACACACATGTGCCATGCACGGCACATGTGTCAACTTGCCCAATTTCAATGCCGCCACCAAATTACTTCCGTTGTCAGAAACCACTTTGCCGATCTCCAGTTGATGCGGAGTCAGCCACTGTTCCACCTGTGCGTTCAGGGCGGACAGGAGTGCTGGTCCGGTGTGACTCTCTGCTTTCAGGCAAGTCAACCCCAAAACGGCATGAAACTGCCGTATCCGGGATGTGGAATAGTACCTGCGGAGCTGGGGGGGTGCCGTTGATGTGGAGCAAGACGCAGCAGCAGAAGAGGACTCAGCCGAGGAGGTTATGGAAGAGGATGGAGTACGAGGAGTAGAGGAGGTGGCAGCAGGCCTGCCTGCAAGTCGTGGCGGTGTCACCAACTCCTCCTCTGCAGAGCCACGCATTCCATGCTTGGTAACCGTCAGCAGGTTTACCCAATGCGCAGTGTAGGTGATATACCTGCCCTGACCATGCTTTGCAGACCAGCTATCAGTGGTCATATGGACCCTTGCCCCAACACTGTGTGCCAGACATGCCATTACTTCCTTTCGCACAATCGAGTACAGGTTGGGGATTGCCTTTTGTGAAAAGAAATTTCGGCCGGGTACCTTCCACTGCGGTGTCCCAATAGCTACAAATTTTTTGAACGCCTCAGACTCCACCAGCTTGTATGGTAAAAGCTGGCGGGCTAAGAGTTCAGACAAGCCAGCTGTCAGACGCCGGGCAAGGGGGTGACATTGGCTTCTTACGCTCAAACATGTCCTTGACAGACACCTGACTGTTGGCAGATGAGCAGGAACTGCTCCGGAAGAGAAACGGAGTGGCGGATGGTTGAGAGGGGGCAAGGAGGACAGCAGTGGTTGACGTGGCTGAAGATGCTGGACCAGGAGGTGGATGGCAGCTTTGAGTTTGTGTGCTGCTTCTACTCATGTTTTGATCCCATAGGCGTTTGTGATGTGCGATCATGTGCCTTCGCAAAGCAGTTGTACCTAGGTGTGTTGCACTTCCCACGACTCAGTTTCTTTTGGCACAGGTTGCAAATGGCATCGCTGTTGTCAGAGGCAGACACACAAAAAAAATACCACACTGCTGAGCTCTGCGATTACGGCATTCTGGTTGTGGCAACAGCATGTGTTGATTGGCGTGCTGTCTGGCTGACCCCGGGTGCCGATGCATGCTGTCTGACTCTGCCACTAGCTCCTTGCAACGACCTCCCCCTGCTTCTAACTCGTCTCCTCCTCCTCCTCTCTGTCTCCCTATCTGAACTTTCCCCCTGTTCTTCTTCTCTTCTAGCGGGCACCCACGTGACATCCACGGACGCATCGTCATTATCAACCACTTCACTTGTATCTGACAAATCAACAAAGGAAGCAGCAGCGGGTACAATATCATCATCATCACACCATACGTCCATGTCTGTAATGCTGCCTGACTGAGACATATCACTGTTATCTACATCCTCTGTCAATGATGGTTGCGCATCACTCATTTCTTCCAACTGATGTGTAAAAAACTCCTCTGACACATCAAGTGAAGCGGCTGTGGTGCTAGTGTTGGTGGTGGCGGCAGGCGGGCGAGTGGTGGTAACTTGAGAGGTGCCCGAAGATAAGCTGGAGGAAGATGGTGCGTCAAGGTTCGGAGCAGAAGCTATAGAAGATTGGGTGTCCTGTGTTAAAAAGTCAACTATGTCCTCCTCAGAACTTTTCGAGTTCATGGGACGTGGCCTCTGAACACTGGGCATTATTCTATGGCCAAAGGGAATAACAGCACCACGACCACGACGGCACCAGTGGGGTGGCCTGCCATTGCCTGTCATTTTTTTTTTTAAATGTACACTTACACTACTATTAAACAAGATATGAGTGGTGGCACTGGGCAATTGGGCACAGTATATGCTGTGAGCCTGACACAAAAAAGCAGACTGATGTTTGACAGTCCAAAAAGTTTTTATTTTTTTAAATGTACACTTACACTACTATTAAACAAGATATGAGTGGTGCCACTGGGCAAGTGGGCACAGTATACACTGTGAGCCTGGCACACACGCTGGCAGGCAGGCAGGCAGGCAACTGCAATTAGATTACACAAGCAGACTGATGTTTCACAGTCAAAAAAGTTTTTTTTTTTTAAATTTACACTACTGTTACAACAGATATGAGTGGTGGCACTAGTTGGCAAGTGGGCCTGGCACACACGCTGGCAGGCAGGCAGGCAACTGCAATTAGATTACACTAGCAGACTGATGTTTCACAGTCAAAAAAGTTTTTTTTTTTTTAAATTTACACTACTGTTACAACAGATATGAGTGGTGGCACTAGTTGGCAAGTGGGCCTGGCAGACACACGCTGGCAGGCAGGCAACTGCAATTAGATTACACTAGCAGACTGATGTTTCACAGTCAAAAAGTTTTTTTTTTTAAATTTACACTAATGTTACAACAGATATGAGTGGTGGCACTAGTTGGCAAGTGGGCCTGGCACACACGCTGGCAGGCAGGCAGGCAGGCAACTGCAATTAGATTACACTAGCAGACTGATGTTTCACAGTCAAAAAAGTTTTTTTTTTTTTTAAATTTACACTACTGTTACAACAGATATGAGTGGTGGCACTAGTTGGCAAGTGGGCCTGGCAGACACACGCTGGCAGGCAGGCAACTGCAATTAGATTACACTAGCAGACTGATGTTTCACAGTCAAAAAGTTTTTTTTTTTAAATTTACACTAATGTTACAACAGATATGAGTGGTGGCACTAGTTGGCAAGTGCACCTGGCACACACGCTGGCAGGCAGGCAACTGCAATTAGATTACACTAGCAGACTGATGCACAGTCAAAAAAGTTTTTTTTTTTTTATTATTTACACTACTGTTACAACAGATATGAGTGGTGGCACTAGTTGGCAAGTGGGCCTGGCAGACACACGCTGGCAGGCAGGCAACTGCAATTAGATTACACTAGCAGACTGATGTTTCACAGTCAAAAAGTTTTTTTTTTAAAATTTACACTAATGTTACAACAGATATGAGTGGTGGCACTAGTTGGCAAGTGGGCCTGGCACACACGCTGGCAGGCAGGCAGGCAACTGCAATTAGATTACACTAGCAGACTGATGTTTCACAGTCAAAAAAGTTTTTTTTTTTTTAAATTTACACTACTGTTACAACAGATATGAGTGGTGGCACTAGTTGGCAAGTGGGCCTGGCAGACACACGCTGGCAGGCAGGCAACTGCAATTAGATTACACTAGCAGACTGATGTTTCACAGTCAAAAAGTTTTTTTTTTTAAATTTACACTAATGTTACAACAGATATGAGTGGTGGCACTAGTTGGCAAGTGCACCTGGCACACACGCTGGCAGGCAGGCAACTGCAATTAGATTACACTAGCAGACTGATGCACAGTCAAAAAAGTTTTTTTTTTTTTATTATTTACACTACTGTTACAACAGATATGAGTGGTGGCACTAGTTGGCAAGTGGGCCTAGCACACACACTGGCAGGCAGGCAACTGCAATTAGATTACACTAGCAGACTGATGTTTCACAGTCAAAAAAGTTTTTTTTTACAAAATTTACACTACTGTTACAACAGATATGAGTGGTGGCACTTAGCAAGCTGTTTTTCAGAAGGCTACCTGTAGTAAGTTGGAGGGCAATTGAAGCAGTTGAGTGTAAAAGTCTGTGTATTTTCTCTGAGTTCTGAGAGAGGATGTGTTTGAAATCAAGCTGAAGGAGAGAGATATATTGGTTAATGATGGCCCAGCAAAAGTGTGTTAAATGAGATACACCCTCAAATATTTCCTTAGTCTTGGATGCAATGCTTGATCCACCATTTGAACCTTTGAGGGAGGTGTTATTTTGGTTCCTCACTTTAAATCTTTTTTCCTTATGGCAATAGCTTCTTGACGAGCTTTGGAACATCAAGCATTATCTTCAGAAGATCACTAAATACCTTCTTCATCAGGACAAGGCGGATTCCACAAACCTTATCCAATTTACTCCTGAAGGTGGTTTTCCCATTTCATTGCTTATATTGATTTTTTATCTTTTTGTCCCAGCAAGTAATCTATGTAGGAAAGACCCCTTCATAATTGGATGTGGTCCAATGTCTTCACATATAAATATAGTAAGCTAATCCAGAGTATTAGTAAAGATGTCTTCATCAAGGTTCGGCACCTGCTAAAACTACTTTTTTTATTTGGATTATCCAGGCCATATCTGGGGCCTATAAGCAGAAGCTAGTTTCTGTTTCAGATGGGCTCAGGTTACATTATAAAAGGGCTGTCATGGGCTTTTCAGGGCGTATGCTTCCTTGGCAGAGTTTTGTCAATCTATTGTTTGGAAGTCTGCATATACCTTTCATTACAAGTTGGATGTGAGGCATTTAGCCTCAGCAAAGTTTGACAAAATATGGTATCTTTAGTTGTTAACTAAATATATGTTGTGTTGAGTAGTGCATTTAGTATAACTGGTCATTTTGCTTTTCCGCCCAATACACCTTCTTGTAAATGCATTGTATTCAAAACAGAAATACAGCAATTCTATATCTTGGCCTTTGCACCTTCTTGTCCTTGCATTGTATTCATCTTATTGGTGATTATTAGCTAATGAGAGCCAACATCATTAGAAATTAACATCAAAACACAGCAATTTCTATATCTTGTCTTATCCCTGGAAAATAATCACCAGGTTTCCTCCTTTTGCTTTTCATTTCTAGTCCCTTCTGGACATGGGTCTGGGGTAATGCTGCTCAGAATCTACTGTGTGGGAAGTGGTTATTTCTGTCCACTCTGTATTGGTGGGGTGGAGGGTTCTCGTTGGTTTTTATTATCCAGGGATATGAGCCCAGATATAGAAATTGCTCTATTTTCTAGTTTTCTCCTTTCCCTGAGAGAATACGGAGGTAGATTTAGGAGGAAGCATGTATCTTGGGAACTTTATGTAGAACATTGTTACAAACATTGTTGCAGACACTGTTGTCCTATAGTGCTAGACCTGTGCATGCTCCTTATTATACCACTGTTCAACATCAGGATTTCATTATGCCGAAAAGTCTGTGCTTTAAAGGGACATGAGAAACACATTTTTTTCTTTCATGATTCATACAGAGCGTGGGATTTTAAACAACTTTCCAATTTACTTCTATTAACTAATTTTGTTTTGATTTTGTTTTTTGTTTCCCCATTTGGTATTCTTTGTAGGTGTCTAGGTAGGCTCAGGAGCTGCTGATTGGTGACTGCATAGATATGACTAATGTTATTGACTCATCCATTGCATTCAGCTAGTAAATTGCTGCTTCTTCAACAAAGTATACCAAGAGAATGAAGCAAATTTGATAATAGAAGTAAATTGGAAAGTTGTTTAATAGTGTATTCTCTACATAAATCATTAATCATTTGGGGTTGTCCCTTTAAAACAAAAATATAAACCACCCTGTAAAATGGTTTTCAATCAAATCTGATTAATTAGTCACTGTATAGCTCTGAGTTCTAATTATCTGGTAGTTGTTGGCTTTGGGATTTAATTGTTCTGCTTTATCTGTTTCAGGTTATCGATGATAAGAAGCAATGGTGGAAAGTTAGAAATTCTAATGGGATAACTGGTTTTGTGCCAAACAATATCATGGGAATTGTGAAAACACAAGACCAAGGAGCAGACCCTCAAGAGACTCCTTATAGCCAGACTATTCAGGTATATTTACTAATTTAAATAATAGTTTTTAGACCACTCAGATTTCACAAGTGTGGCCTTCAACCGAGTGTCAGGGTGTAATTATAGCTGGGATTTGCCCTTTAATCAGGATGCATCAATAGCTGGGATTTGCCATTTGGTCAGGGTGTAGCCATAGCTAGGATTTGCCCTTTGGTCAGGGTGTAGCCATAGCTGGGATTTGCCCTTTGGTCAGGGTATAGCCATAGCTGGGATTTGCCCTTTGGTCAGGGTCAACACAAAATTCCTGTGAGAGAAGGAAAAGAGAAAGGCGCCACATAGGATAGTATGTCTGGAACTCGTACAGGTAAGCACAAACAAAAGAATAACCCCCTTAAGGGTGGCTACTCACAAGACACGGCGGCACATAGAGGTGCCTAGCAGGACGAGACGGAACCAATACAGTCGTCCGCCAGAATATCCCCAGCAACCGGAAGTTCCAGAAGGTCGGTCCAATGAGTGGAGGGGTCAGACACAGGAGCGGAGGGGTCAAACCCAGGAGCGGAGGATAGAATTCAATGGGAATCCAAAAGTTGTAATGGCACAGATATGCAGAAAGGCTCACACAGAGCGCTAATGGCAAATTTTTAGCCGATGGATATTAGTTACTAATGGTAGTAAATTTTTACAGTCCTTCGTAACAAAGAAGTTTTAGAGTATCATGTGGATACAGATACACATTGGAGCGAGCAATGTAAAAGAGGGGTTTATTAAAAATATATAATAAAACACACAGCACGCGTTTCTCAGCTAATGCCGTTTCATCAGGCTGTATAACTAAGACATCAACTCGCTCAATATTTAAAAGTCTTATCAGCCAATCACAAGCTTAGGAAAAAAATGGACCTTCAAAATGCAATCAAGTCTCCTTAAAGTTGCAGAACATTACAAATACAATCCTCAGCTTAAGGTGAATATACACTATACATATGATTCACAAAACAAAGTTGTTACAATAACGGTCAGGGTGTAGCCATAGCTAGGATTTGCTTTTTAGTCAGGATGTATCCATAGCTGGGATTTGCTCTTTGGTTTGGGTGTAGCCATAGCTGGGATTTGCCCTTTGGTCAGGGTGTATCCATTGCTGGGATTTGCCCTTTAGTCAGGATGTATCCATTGCTGGGATTTGCCCTTTGGTCAGGGTGTAGCCATAGCTGGGATTTGCCCTTTGGTCAGGATGTATCCATAGCTGGGATTTGCCCTTTGGTCAGGATGTATCCATAGGTGAGATTCACACATTGGTCAGGGTGTAGCCATAGCTGGGATTTGCTCTTTGGTAAGGGTGCATCAATAGCTGGGATTTGCCCTTTGGTCTGGATGTATCTATAGCTGGGATTTGCTCTTTGGTAAAAGTGTATCCATAGCTGGGATTTACCCTTTGGTCTGGATGTATTCATAGCTGGGATTTGCTCTTTGGTAAGGGTGTATCCATAGCTGGGATTTGCCCTTTGGTCAGGATGTATCCATAGCTAAGACTTGCACATTAGTCAGGGTGCATCCATAGCTGGGATTTGCTCTTTGGTAAGGGTGTACAGACAGATTTATTCTAAATAATAGTTTTTAGCCCACCCAGATCTCACAAGTGTGGCCTTCACGCTTGATCCATAGCTGGGATTTGCCCTTTGGTCAGGGTGCATCCATAGATGGGATTTGCCCTTTGGTCTGGATGTATCCATAGCTGGGATTTGCTCTTTAGTAAGGTTGTATCCATAGCTGGGATTTGCCCTTTGGTCAGGATGTATCCATAGCTAAGACTTGCACATTAGTCAGGGTGCATCCATAGCTGGGATTTGCTCTTTGGTAAGGGTGTACAGACAGATTTATTCTAAATAATAGTTTTTAGCCCACCCAGATCTCACAAGTGTGGCCTTCACGCTTGATCCATGGCTGGGATTTGCCCTTTGGTCAGGGTGTATCCATAGCTGGGATTTGCCCTTTGGTCAGGATGTATCCGTAGTTAAGACTTGCACATTGTTCAGGGTGTAGCCCTAGC
This sequence comes from Bombina bombina, assembly GCF_027579735.1. Taxonomy (NCBI): domain Eukaryota; kingdom Metazoa; phylum Chordata; class Amphibia; order Anura; family Bombinatoridae; genus Bombina; species Bombina bombina. The sequence continues at coordinate 1,154,712,439 of NC_069504.1, forward strand.
TGGACCTTTCCCATTATTCAGAATGTAGCCCTATCTGGGACATACATGGTGGTCATATATGTGTACATAGCTGGGAGTGTGACAGTGATCAGGATACAGCCATGTCAGGGTGTTTCCATAGCTTTAGCCATAGCTGGAATTTGCACAATTTTGGGGTGTAGCCATAGCTTGGACTTACACATTGATCAATGGGTATTCATAGCTGGGGATTGTTTATTGGTTGCATGGTTGTCAGAATGTAGCCATATCTAGGACTTTCATGCCAGTCAGGTAGTATCCATAGTTGGGATGTACCCATTGGTCAGGGTATATCTATAGATGGGACTTCCACGGTGGTCAGTGTGTATCCATAGCTGGGACTTGTACGGTGGTTAGGATGTATCCATAGCTGGGACTTACACAGTGATTAGGATGTAGCCAAAGCTGGGACTTGTACGGTGGTTAGGATGTATCCATAGCTGGGACTTGCATAGTGGTTTTAGCCATAGCTGGGACTTGCCCTTTGGTCAGGGTGTAGCCATAGCTGGGATGTGCCCTTTATTAAGGATGTATCCATAGCTGGGATTTGCTCTTTGCTTAGGGTGTATCCATAGCTGGGATTTGCCCTTTGGTCAGGGTGTAGCCATAGCTGGGATTTGCCCTTTGGTAAGGGTGTATCCATAGCTGGGATTTGCCCTTTGGTCAGGATGTATCCATAGCTAAGACTTGCACATTGGTCAGGGTGTAGCCCTAGCTGGGCCTTTCCCATTATTCAGAATTTAGCCCTATCTGGGACATACATGGTGGTCATATATGTATACATAGCTGGGAGTGGGACAGTGATCAGGATACAGCCTTGTCAGGGTGTTTCCATAGCTGCAGCCATAGCTGGGACAATTCTGGGTTGTAGCCATAGCTTGGACTTACACATTGATCAAGGGGTATTAATAGCTGGGGATTGTTTTTTGGTTGCATGGTTGTCAGAATGAAGCCATATCTGGGACTTTCATGCCAGTCAGGTAGTATCCATAGTCGGGATGTAACCAATGGTCAGGGTATATCTATAGCTGAGACTTCCACGGTGGTCAGTGTGTATCCATAGCTGGGACTTTTACGGTGGTTAGGATGTATCCATAGCTGGGACTTGTACGGTGGTTAGGATGTATCCATAGCTGGGACTTACACAGTAATTAGGATGTAGCCATAGCTGGGACTTGTACGGTGGTTAGGATGTATCCATAGCTGGGACTTGCATGGTGGTTAGGTTTTAGCCATAGCTGGGACTTGCATGGTGGTTAGGATGTGGCCATAGCTGGGACTTGCACAATGATTAGGATGTAGCCATAGCTAAGAGTTGTATGGTGGTCAGGGTATATCCATAGTTGTATCGATAGCTGGGACTTGTACGGTGGTTAGGATGTAGCCATAGCTGGGACTTGCGCAGTGATTAGGATTTAGCCATAGCTGGGACTTGTATGGTGGTCAGGATATATCAATAGTTGGATCCATAGCTGGGACTTGTACGGTGGTTAGGATGTATCCATAGCTTGGACTTGCACAGTGATTAGGATGTAGCCATATCTGGGACTTGCACAGTGATTAGGATGTAGCCATAGCTGGGACTTGTATGGTGGTCAGGGTATATCCATAGTTGTATCGATAGCTGGGACTTGTACAGTGGTTAGGATGTAGCCATAGCTGGGAGTTGCACAATGATTAGGATGTAGCTATAGCTGGGAATTGCACGGTGGTCAGGCTGTAGTCATAGCTGAGACTTGCAGGGTGATCAGGCTGTAGCCATAGCTGGGACTTGCAGGGTGATCAGACTGTAGCCATAGCTGTGACCCATTAGTCAGAATGAATCCATAGCTGCAACTTGCCCATTAGTCAGGCTGTATCCATAGCTATAACTTGTCTATTGGTCAGGCTGTATCCATAGCTGCAACTTGCCCATTAGTCAGGCTGTATCCATAGGTACTACTTGATCATTAGTCAGGATGTATCCATAGCTGCAACTTGCCCATTGGTCAGGCTGGATCTATAGCTACAACTTGCTCATTAGTCAGCCTGTATCCATAGCTATAACTTGTCTATTGGTCAGGATGTATCCATAGCTACAACTTGCCCATTAGTCAGGCTGTATCAATAGCTATAACTTGTCTATTGGTCAGGCTGTATCTATAGCTACAACTTGCCCATTAGTCAGGCTGTATCCATAGCTATAACTTGCCCATTAGTCAGGATGTATCCATATCTGGGATTTGCCCATTGGCCAGGCTGTATCTATAGCTGGGACTTGCATGGTGGCCAGGATGTATTAAGAGCTGGGACTTGCATAGTGGTCAGAATGTAGCTATAGCTGGGATTTGCACAGTGGTCAGGGTGTATCTAAAGCTTCGACTTGCCCATTGGTCAGAGTGTAGTCATAGCTGGGACTTGCTCATTTGTCACAATGTATCCATAGCTATGACTTACCCATTGGTCAGGATGTATCAATAGCTGTGACTTGCCGATTGGTAAGACTGTATCCATAGCTGTGACTTGCCCATTAGTCAGGCTGTATTCATAGCTATAACTTGCTTATTAGTCAGGCTGTATCCATAGCTACATCTTGCCCATTAGTCAGGCTGTATCCATAGCTATAACTTGCCCATTAGTCAGGCTGTATTCATAGCTATAACTTGTTCATTAGTCAAGCTGTATCCATAGCTACATCTTGCCCATTAGTCAGGCTGTATCCATAGCTATATCTTGCCCATTAGTCAGGCTGTATTCATAGCTGCATTTTGACATTGGTCAGGCTGTATCTATAGCTGGGACTTGCATGGTGACCAGGATGTATTAAGAGCTGGGGCTTGCATAGTGGTCAGAATGTAGCTATAGCTAGGATTTGCACAGTGGTCAGGGTGTATCCAAAGCTTCAACTTGCCCATTAGTCAGAGTATAGTCATAGCTGGGACTTGCTCATTGGTCACAATGTATCTATAGCTATGACATGGCCATTGGTAAGACTGTATCCATAGCTAGGACTTGCTCATTGGTCACAATGTATCCATAGCTATGACATGCCCATTGGTAAGACTGTATCCATAGCTGTGACTTGCCCATTGGTAAGACTGTATCCATAGCTGTGACTTGCCTATTAGTCATAGCTGGGACTTGCTCATTGGTCACAATGTATCTATAGCTATGACATGCCCATTGCTAAGACTGTATCCATAGCTGTGACTTGCCCATTGGTAAGACTGTATCCATAGCTGTGACTTGCCCATTAGTCAGGATGTATCCATAGCTGTGAATTGCCCATTAGTAAGGCTGTATCCATAGCTGTAACTTGCCCATTGGTCAGGGTGTATCCATAGCTACGACTTGCCCATTGGTCAGGCTGTATCTATAGCTGCAACTTGCCTATTGGTCACGCTGTGTCCATAGCTGTGACTTGCCTATTGGTTAGGCTGTATCAATAGCTGCAATTTGCCCATTGGTTAGGCTGTATTCATAGCTATAACTTGCCCATTGGTCAGGCTGTATCCATAGCTGCAACTTGCCCATTGGTCAGGCTGTATCCAAAGCTGCAACTTGTCCATGGGTCAGGCTGTAGCTATAGCTGGAACTTGCATGGTGGCCAGGATGTATAAATAGCTGGGACTTGCATAGTGGTCAGAATGTAGCCATAGCTGGGATTTGCACAGTGGTCAGGGTGTATCTAAAGCTTCGACTTGCCCATTGGTCAGAGTGTAGTCATAGCTGGGACTTGCTCATTGGTCACAATGTATCCATAGCTATGACTTACCCATTGGTCAGGATGTAGCCATAGCTGTGACTTGCCGATTGGTAAGACTGTATCCATAGCTGTGACTTGCCCATTAGTCAGGCTGTATTCATAGCTATAACTTGCTCATTAGTCAGGCTGTATCCATAGCTACATCTTGCCCATTAGTCAGGCTTTATCCATAGCTATAACTTGCCCATTAGTCAGGCTGTATTCATAGCTATAACTTGTTCATTAGTCAAGCTGTATCCATAGCTACATCTTGCCCATTAGTCAGGCTGTATCCATAGCTATATCTTGCCCATTAGTCAGGCTGTATTCATAGCTGCAACTTGCCCATTAGTCAGGCTGTATCCATAGGTACTACTTGATCATTAGTCAGGATGTATCCATAGCTGCAACTTGCCCATTGGTCAGGCTGTATCTATAGCTACAACTTGCTCATTAGTCACAATGTAGCTATAGCTAGGATTTGCACAGTGGTAAGGGTGTATCCAAAGCTTCGACTTACACATTGGTCAGAGTGTAGACATTGCTGGGACTTGCTCATTGGTCAGAGTGTAAACAAAGCTATGACTTGTTAAGTGGTCAGGATGTAACCATAGCTTGGACTTGCTCATTGGTCACGATGTATCCATATCTATGACTTGCCCATTGGTCAGGATGTATCCATAGCTAGGACTTGCTCATTGGTCACAATGTATCCATAGCTATGACATGCCCATTGGTAAGACTGTATCCATAGCTGTGACTTGCCCATTGGTAAGACTGTATCCATAGCTGTGACTTGCCTATTAGTCATAGCTGGGACTTGCTCATTGGTCACAATGTATCTATAGCTATGACATGCCCATTGGTAAGACTGTATCCATAGCTGTGACTTGCCCATTGGTAAGACTGTATCCATAGCTGTGACTTGCCCATTAGTCAGGATGTATCCATAGCTGTGAATTGCCCATTAGTAAGGCTGTATCCATAGCTGTAACTTGCCCATTGGTCAGGGTGTATCCATAGCTACGACTTGCCCATTGGTCAGGCTGTATCTATAGCTGCAACTTGCCTATTGGTCACGCTGTGTCCATAGCTGTGACTTGCCTATTGGTTAGGCTGTATCAATAGCTGCAATTTGCCCATTGGTTAGGCTGTATTCATAGCTATAACTTGCCCATTGGTCAGGCTGTATCCATAGCTGCAACTTGCCCATTGGTCAGGCTGTATCCAAAGCTGCAACTTGTCCATGGGTCAGGCTGTAGCTATAGCTGGAACTTGCATGGTGGCCAGGATGTATAAATAGCTGGGACTTGCATAGTGGTCAGAATGTAGCCATAGCTGGGATTTGCACAGTGGTCAGGGTGTATCTAAAGCTTCGACTTGCCCATTGGTCAGAGTGTAGTCATAGCTGGGACTTGCTCATTGGTCACAATGTATCCATAGCTATGACTTACCCATTGGTCAGGATGTAGCCATAGCTGTGACTTGCCGATTGGTAAGACTGTATCCATAGCTGTGACTTGCCCATTAGTCAGGCTGTATTCATAGCTATAACTTGCTCATTAGTCAGGCTGTATCCATAGCTACATCTTGCCCATTAGTCAGGCTTTATCCATAGCTATAACTTGCCCATTAGTCAGGCTGTATTCATAGCTATAACTTGTTCATTAGTCAAGCTGTATCCATAGCTACATCTTGCCCATTAGTCAGGCTGTATCCATAGCTATATCTTGCCCATTAGTCAGGCTGTATTCATAGCTGCAACTTGCCCATTAGTCAGGCTGTATCCATAGGTACTACTTGATCATTAGTCAGGATGTATCCATAGCTGCAACTTGCCCATTGGTCAGGCTGTATCTATAGCTACAACTTGCTCATTAGTCACAATGTAGCTATAGCTAGGATTTGCACAGTGGTAAGGGTGTATCCAAAGCTTCAACTTGCCCATTAGTCAGAGTGTAGTCATAGCTGGGACTTGCTCATTGGTCACAATGTATCCATAGCTATGACATGCCCATTGGTAAGACTGTATCCATAGCTGTGACTTGCCCATTGGTAAGACTGTATCCATAGCTGTGACTTGCCCATTAGTCAGGATGTATCCATAGCTGTGAATTGCCCATTAGTAAGGCTGTATCCATAGCTGTAACTTGCCCATTGGTCAGGGTGTATCCAGAACTATGACTTGTCCATTGGTTAGGCTGTATCCATAGCTGCAACTTGCCTATTGGTCACGCTGTATCCATAGCTGTGACTTGCCTATTGGTTAGGCTGTATCCATAGCTGCAATTTGCCCATTGGTAAGGCTGTATGCATAGCTATAACTTGCCCATTGGTCAGGCTGTATCCATAGCTGCAACTTGCCCATTGGTCAGGCTGTATCCAAAGCTGCAACTTGTCCATGGGTCAGGCTGTAGCTATAGCTGGAACTTGCCTGGTGGCCAGGATGTATAAATAGCTGGGACTTGCATAGTGGTCAGAATGTAGCCATAGCTGGGATTTGCACAGTGGTCAGGGTGTATCCACAGCTTCGACTTACACATTGGTCAGAGTGTAGACATTGCTGGGACTTGCTCATTGGTCAGAGTGTAAACAAAGCTATGACTTGTTAAGTGGTCAGGATGTAACCATAGCTGGGACTTGCTCATTGGTCACGATGTATCCATATCTATGACTTGCCCATTGGTCAGGATGTATCCATAGCTGGGACTTGCCCATTGGTCAGGATGTATCCATAGCTGGGACTTGCCCATTGGTCAGGATGTATCCATAGCTATGGCTTGCTCATTGGTCATGATGTATCCATAGCTATGACTTGCCCATTGGTCAGGATGTATCCATAGCTGGGACTTGCCCATTGGTCAGGATGTATCCATAGCTATGACTTGCTCATTGGTCATGATGTATCCATAGCTATGACTTGCCCATTTGTCAGGATGTATCCATAGATGTGCCTTGCCCATTGGTCAGGATGTATCCATAGCTGTGACTTGCCCATTGGTCAGGATGTATCCATAGCTATGACTTGCTAATTGGTTAGGCTGTATCTATAGCTGGGCCTAGCCAATTGGTCAGGCTGTATCTATAGCTTGGCCTTGCACAGTGTTCTGGATATAAACATAGCTGGGACTTTATTAGTGTCATTACATCATGTGCTTTATTACTGTCATTACATCATGTTCTTTATTAGTGTCATTACATCATGTTCTTTATTAGTGTCCTTACATATCATGTGCTTTATTAGTGTCATTACATATCATGCTTTATTAGTGTCATTACATATCATGTGCTATATTAGTGTCATTACATATCATGTGCTTTATTAGTGTCATTACATATCATGCTTTATTAGTGTAATTTCATCATGTGCTTTATTAGTGTCATTACATATTATGTGCTTTATTAGTGTCATTACATATCATGCTTTATTAGTGTCATTACATATCATGTGCTTTATTAGTGTCATTACATAGCATGCTTTATTAGTGTCATTGCATCATGTGCTTTATTAGTGTCATTACATATCATGTGCTTTATTAGTATCATTGCATCATGTGCTTTATTAGTGTCATTACATCATGTGCTTTATTAGTGTCATTACATATCATATGCTTTATTAGTGTCATTACATATCATGTGCTTTATTAGTGTCATTACATCATGTGCTTTATTAGTGTCATTACATATCATGTGCTTTATTGGTGTCATTAAATCATGTGCTTTATTAGTGTCACTACATATCATGTGCTTTATTAGTGTCATTACATATCATGTGCTTTATTAGCGTCATTACATATTGTGTGCTTTATTAGTGTCATTGCATATTGTGTGCTTTATTAGTGTCATTACAGCATGTGCTTTATTAGTGTCATTAAATATCATGTGCTGTATTAGTGTCATTACATATCATGTGCTTTATTAGTGTCATTACATATCATGTGCTTTATTAGTATCATTACACCATGTGCTTTATTAGTGTCATTACATCATGTGTTTTCTCTTGTAAGGTGTATCCAGTCCACGGATCATCCATTACTTGTGGGATATTCTCCTTCCCAACAGGAAGCTGCAAGAGGATCACCCACAGCAGAGCTGTCTATATAGCTCCTCCCCTAACTGCCACTCCCAATCATTCTCTTGCAGCTCTCGACAAGATAGGAAGTAGCTGGAGAGATGTGGTGAATTTATGTAGTTTATCTTCAATCAAAAGTTTGTTATTTTCAAATGGTACCGTTGTACTGTTTTAGCCTCAGGCAGAAAGTTGAAGAAGAGTCTGCCTGTGGTTTTTGATGATCTTAGCAGGTTGTAACTAAGATCCATTGCTGTTCTCACACATAACTGAAGAGATGAGGTAACTTCAGCTGGGGTTAATGGCGTGCAGGGTCTCCTGCTATGAGGTATGTGCAGTTTAAATTTTTCTAGAGAAATGAATATGCTAGAAAATGCTGTTAATACCGGATTTATTTAAGATAAGCCTGATTACAGTGATTTAATAATGACTAGTATCATGCTTGCTGTAAAAGGTAATATTCTTATTACTTTCTCACATTACTGAAAATAAGATAACGTTTGCTGGAAGTGTTTAAACGTTTTTTTCTACATATTGGTGATAAAACTTTATTGGGGCCCAGTTTTTTCCACATGGCTGGCTAGATTTTGCCTAGGGTTAGTTTTGTTAGGCCCTCTCACTGTGAATACAGGTTGGGAGGGGACTATTTTCGCTCCTAAATGCGCATTAGATTTTGCAATTTGAGACATCCAGTTTCCCTGAAGGAGTTCCCTGAACACTTAGGACCTCTACAAAGGGTTTTTGTGCCTTCAAAAGTCGTTGTATGGGCAGGTAGGGCCACAGCAGAGCTGTGGCAGTTTGTTGTGACTGTTAAAAAACGTTTATATCGTTTTTTTTATCCGGTTTTGAAACTAAGGGGTTAATCATCCATTTGTAAGTGGGTGCAATGCTCTGTTAGTCTATTATACACACTGTAAAAATTTCATAAGATTTACTGCTTTTTATCACTGTTTTTCAATTTCTGACAAAATTTGTTTCTCTTAAAGGCACAGTACCGTTTTTATTTTTTGCTTGTTTACATTTATCAAAGTGTTTTCCAAGCTTGCTGGTCTCATTGATAGTCTGTTTAAACATGTCTGACATAGAGGAAACTCCTTGTTCATTATGTTTAGAAGCCATTGTGGAACCCCCTCTTAGAATGTGTACCAAATGTACTGATTTTACTTTAAGTTATAAAGATCATATTCTGTCTTTAAAAGATTTATCACCAGAGTAAACTGACAAGGGGGAAGTTATGCCGACTAACTCACCCCACGTGTCAGAACCTTTGACTCCCGCTCAAGTGGCGCCAAGTACATCTAGCGCGCCCATGGCGTTTACTTTACAAGACATGGCGGCAGTTATGGATCATACCCTTACAGCGGTATTGTCCAAACTACCAGGGTTACAAGGAAAGCGAGACAGCTCTGGGACTAGAAAAAATACAGAGCTCTCTGATGCTTTAGTAGCTATGTCTGATATCCCCTCACAATATGCAGAAGCTGGGGCAGGAGAGCTTCTTTCTGTGGGTGATTTTTCTGACTCAGGGGAGATGCTTCAACCTGATTCTGATATGTCTACATTTAAATTTAAGCTTGAACACCTCCGCGTGTTGCTCAGGGAGCTTTTAGCTACTCTGGATGACTGTGACACCATTATAGTGCCAGAGAAATTGTGTAGATTGGATAAATACTATGCAGTGCCTGTTTACACTGATGTTTTTCCAATACCTAAAAGGTTTTCAGAAATTATTACTAAGGAATGGGATAGACCAGGTGTACCGTTTTCTCCCCCTCCTATTTTTAAGAAAATGTTTCCAATAGATGCCGCTACACGGGACTTATGGCAAACGGTCCCTAAGGTGGAGGGAGCAGTTTCTACCCTAGCTAAGCATACAACTATTCCCGTCGAGGACAGTTGTGCTTTCCTATATCCAATGGATAAAAAGTTAGAGGGTTACCTTAAGAAAATGTTTATTCAACAAGGTTTTATTCTCCAGCCTCTTGCATGCATTGCCCCGGTAACTGCTGCTGCGGCCTTCTGGTTTGAGTCTCTGGAAGAGGCCTTACAGGTAGAAACTCCATTGGATGATATACTTGACAAGCTTAAAGTGCTTAAGCTAGCCAATTCATTTGTTTCTGACGCTGTTGTTCATTTAACCAAACTAACGGCTAAGAACTCAGGTTTTGCTATACAGGCACGTAGGGCGCTATGGCTTAAATCCTGGTCAGCTGACGTTACTTCAAAGTCTAAGCTTCTCAACATTCCCTTCAAGGGGCAGACCCTATTTGGGCCTGGACTGAAGGAGATCATTTCTGATATTACTGGAGGAAAAGGTCATGCCCTTCCTCAGGATAGGTCTAATAAATTAAGGACCAAACAAACTAATTTTCGTGCCTTTCGAAACTTTAAGACGAGCGCGGCATCAACTCCCTCTAATGCAAAACAAGAGGGAAATTTTGCCCTGTCCAAGCCGGTCTGGAGACCTAACCAGGCCTGGAACAAAGGTAAGCAGGCCAAGAAGCCTGCTGCTGCCTCTAAGACAGCATGAAAGATCAGCCCCCGATCCGGTAATGGATCTAGTAGGGGGCAGACTTTCTCTCTTCGCCCAGGCTTGGGCAAGAGATGTCCAGGATCCCTGGGCGTTGGAAATTGTGTCCCAGGGATATCTTCTGGACTTCAAAGCTTCTTCCCCAAAAGGAAGAATTCACCTCTCACAATTATCTGCAGACCAGATAAAGAGAGAGGCATTCTTACATTGTGTTCAAGACCTCCTAGTTATGGGAGTGATCCACCCAGTTCCAAAGGAGGAACAGGGGCAAGGCTTCTATTCAAATCTCTTTGTGGTTCCCAAGAAAGAGGGAACCTTCAGACCAATCTTAGATCTCAAGATCCTAAACAAATTTCTCAGGGTCCCATCTTTCAAGATGGAGACTATTCGAACCATCCTACCTATGATCCAGGTGGTCAATACATGACTACCGTGGACTTAAAGGATGCTTATCTTCACATTCCGATACACAAAGATCATCATCGGTTTCTCAGGTTCGCCTTCCTAGACAGGCATTACCAGTTTGTGGCTCTTCCCTTTGGGTTAGCTACGGCACCAAGAATCTTTACAAAGGTTCTGGGGTCACTTCTGGCGGTCCTAAGGTCACAGGGCATAGCAGTAGCCCCTTACTTAAACGTCATTCTGATACAGGCGTCGAATTTCCAAATTGCCAAGTCCCATACGGACATTGTTCTGGCATTCCTGAGGTCTCATGGGTGGAAAGTGAACGAAAAGAAGAGTTCTCTATCCCCTCTCCCAAGAGTTTCCTTCCTGGGAACTCTGATAGATTCTGTAGAAATGAGGATTTACCTGACATAGGACAGGTTGTCAAATCTTCTAAATTCCTGCCGTTTTCTTTATTATACTTCTTGCCCTTCAGTGGCTCAGTGTATGGAAGTAATCGGCTTAATGGTAGTGGCAATGGACATAGTGCCGTTTGCCCGCCTACATCTCAGACCGCTGCAACTCTGCATGCTCAGTCAGTGGAATGGGGATTACACAGATTTGTCCCCTCTACTAAATCTGGATCAAGAGACCAGGGATTCTCTTCTCTGGTGGCTATCTCGGGTCCATCTGTCCAAAGGTATGACCTTCCGCAGGCCAGATTGCACAATAGTAACAACAGATGCCAGCCTTCTGGGCTGGGGTGCAGTCTGGAACTCTCTGAAGGCTCAGGGGTTGTGGACTCAGGAGGAGACACTCCTTCCAATAAACATTCTGGAACTAAGAGCGATATTCAATGCTCTTCAGGCTTGGCCTCAGCTAGCGGCAGTGAGGTTCATCAGATTTGAGTCGGACAACATCACGACTGTAGCTTACATCAACCATCAAGGGGGAACAAGGAGTTCCCTAGCGATGTTGGAGGTTTCAAAGATAATTCAATGGGCAGAGATTCACTCTTGCCATCTATCAGCTATCCATATCCCAGAAGTAGAGAACTGGGAGGCAGATTTTCTAAGTCGTCAGACTTTTCATCTGGGGGAGTGGGAGCTCCATCCGGAGGTGTTTGCACAGTTGATTCAACACTGGGGCAAACCAGAACTGGATCTCATGGCATTTCACCAGAATGCCAAGCTTCCTTGTTACGGATCCAGGTCCAGGGATCTCAAGGCAGCGCTGCTAGATGCTCTAGCAGCGCCTTGGTCCTTCAACCTGGCTTATGTGTTTCCACCGTTTCCTCTGCTCCCTCGTCTGATTGCCAAGATCAAACAGGAGAGAGCATCAGTAATTTTGATAGCACCTGCGTGGCCACACAGGACTTGGTATGCAGATCTGGTGGACATGTCATCCTTTCCACCATGGACTCTGCCTCTGAGGCAGGACCTTCTACTTCAGGGTCCTTTCAACCATCCAAATCTAATTTCTCTGCGGCTGACTGCTTGGAGATTGAACGCTTGATTTTATCAAAGCGTGGTTTCTCCGAGTCGGTCATTGATACCTTAATACAGGCGCGAAAACCTGTCACCAGGAAAATCTATCATAAGATATGGTGTAAATATCTTCATTGGTGTGAATCCAAGGGTTTCTCATGGAGTAAGGTCAGGATTCCTAGGATATTATCTTTTCTCCTAGAAGGATTGGAGAAGGGTTTGTCAGCTAGTTCCTTAAAAGGACAGATTTCTGCTCTGTCTATTCTTTTGCACAAACGTCTGGCTGAGGTTCCAGACGTGCAGGCGTTTTGTCAGGCTTTAGTCAGAATCAAGCCTGTGTTTAAACCTGTTGCTCCGCCTTGGAGTTTAAATTTAGTTCTTAAGGTTCTTCAAGGGGTTCCGTTTGAACCTTTGCATTCCATAGATATTAAGCTCTTATCCTGGAAGGTTCTGTTTTTAGTAGCTATCTCCTCGGCTCGAAGAGTTTCGGAGTTATCTGCTTTACATTGTGATTCCCCTTATCTAATTTTTCATGCAGATAAGGTAGTGTTACATACCAAACCTGGTTTTTTACCTAAGGTGGTATCTAATAAAAATATCAATCAGGAGATTGTTGTACCGTCACTGTGTCCTAATCCTTCTTCAAAGAAGGAATGTCTTTTATACAATCTTGACGTGGTTCGTGCTTTAAAGTTTTATTTACAAGCTACTGAAGATTTTCATCAAACATCTGCATTGTTTGTTGTCTACTCTGGACAGAGGAAAGGCCAAAAGGCTTCGGCAACCTCTCTTTCTTTTTGGCTAAGGAGTATAATACGCTTAGCTTATGAGACTGCTGGCCAGCAGCCTCCTGAAAGGATTACAGCTCATTCTACTAGAGCGGTAGCTTCCACATGGGCTTTTAAAAATGAGGCTTCTGTTGAACAGATTTGTAAGGCGGCGACTTGGTCTTCGCTTCATACTTTTTCAAAATTCTATAAATTTGATACTTTTGCTTCTTCGGAGGCTATTTTTGGGAGAAAGGTCTTGCAGGCAGTGGTGCCTTCCGTTTAAGCGCCTCCCTTCATCCGTGTCCTATAGCTTTGGTTGTGGTATCCCACAAGTAATGGATGATCCGTGGACTGGATACACCTTACAAGAGAAAACATAATTTATGCTTACCTGATAAATTTATTTCTCTTGTGGTGTATCCAGTCCACGGCCCGCCCTGTTATTTTAAGGCAGGTGTTTTTTATTTTTATTGCTACACAAAAACAATAGCACCACTAGGGCTTTTTCCCTCTTATTAGCTATTTGACAAACTTTAATGTTTATTATTCAGTAAAGTTTTAGTTATATAGGGAATGGTGCTAATGCATAAAAAATAATATTACTGAAAACTCGGAAGAATCTTTACACAGAGGTGTAGATATCTCCTGTAAGTATGCACTTGTAAGCACTCTTAGCCTAGACTATAAGGCAGTTTCTTCTGGTTAGAATATAATAAAATATAACTTTTATTGTGAATTTACTTAAAATAAGGGTAACACACACAAATTAAAATCGACACTAGCACTGTTGTGCTCTCTAACACTTATTCCACCATATAAAGAGGACTATGTAATAAACCGCCTTGGGTACATGTGTATATGTCCTCAATAAAGTATTATAATCATTCTGCTATACTCTATTTGTGTATCCAAATATAGAATAATTGTGTAGTTACTTATATCAACACTCCTCTGCATAGGAATATTGGGATACCTAATGTGTTCAGTAACGACCTTGAACACGCCAGTCCACTATATCCCAGTTCTATGTGTGCCTTAGTATGGCTGCTCTGGGGTGTAGTTAGTACCACTATTTCTCAATGGTCTATTGTGCCACATGTGAAACTTTTGTTTTGAAGACAATTAGACTGTTATATAGCTCAGATAAAGTCTAACAGTATCTCAATCAATTTTTAATATTTTGTATAATACAAATGAGAACTGTTAGTTTTTAGCGCTACAATGTTGCTGCAAATTGTCAAAATTAGGCTGTGTATCAGACCAGGCTTATCGCTGTGTAAATACAGTGCATGGTGTACAAATGCAGGTAGTATATCTCTTTGTATTTCCACTATCTGATCTGGCTCAACCCAAGTTTTTCTTTGTTTGACTACCATTCAGTGTGTTTATAGTAATCTTCACTGTAATGTGGTATATATTTACCAATATTCACACTCTATATATACATGAGAGTAGTCAAAATAGCTTCATATATTTTGTAACATGCTGTCTTATATGCACTTAAATAGACAGTATCGTTATTGGAAGACAACACTTGTGTTGTGTTGCCAATATAAAACGCTAATATATTTGAGTTATTGCGATATCACCCACCCTGTTGGTTTTGAAACTTCCAATAAATATAAATTACATATATTTTCTTAGGTTTATTCTGTGATAGTTATCTATATATATATATTAAGAGCAGCATATATTTCATTGTATCATTACAGGTAAAAGGCTGATATCGGTATCATGTTATGTATAAACTACGGCTGTCTGGCACAACCCAGACTGTTCAACGTTATTAGCTAAGTATAGCAAGTAGTTATTGGCAATATAAGTCTAGAGTAACATTCTAGTGCTAGGCTGGTTAAAATTGAGCGCCCAAACGCTCAAGTTAGCTCCTAACTAGTTTCGCCCCTCCGGGCTTTGTCAAAGGCGGCGAGCCGCCGATTGTTTGGGGGTATATGCCGGTTTAACCGGAAGTCCCGCCTTACTATTTTTCAATTTGTTTTTTCGATTGGACGGTCTCAGAGGATTGACAGCTTGAGGTTCCAATCATGGGGTATTTTGTTCTGTATGCCTGGTGCTGCACTTTCGTGAACTGCCAACTCATTTGACAGCTGACTAGCAGATATTAAATCTATGTTTTTATTACCAGACTGCTACAACTGATGTCTCTCCATACACTCTATATTGATATATGTCTTTTGTTGTTATAAATGGTATAATATGACATTAGATTCTATCGATTAAGATTAGATCTTTCTATTCACATCATCTTTGTAGAATCCAAAAGATGAATGGTTTGCCATTAGTATATGTTGTTATATATCAAAAGGGGGGGGGGGGGGGTTTTGAAAAACAGAAAAAAGTGGAAAAAAAAACCTAAAAGGAAAACCATAAAGGTGAAACTTACAGCCTGCTAGTGCTAGGCTCTGTGAACTAAATAAACAATATAGAACTAGTCACTAATTCTATCAATTGTGTTGTTCATATATGAAAGTGACACCAGTTATACTAATTGTGCATGTATTATTCTGCTGGTGATGGTGATGCAATCTATTATGATCTGAATGTTCTTTGTGTAAAAAAATTTATTCTGACTTCGTAGTTGTGCACATTTCTCTTATCTTTCTTTTAAGGCTGTCATTGTGTACATAGTATAGCCTCTCCTATGGGTGCATTCTTTGGTTGTGTTGCCGTTTGTGTTTTATTTGCACTATTTTATTATATGTGTGTTGTTTGTGAAAAGTGGTAAAAAAAAAAAAAAAATTTTAAAAGTGACACAATTTATTTTATTGTTTCTAATGACAAACTGATTCTATGGATAATCATATTGTAGTTTCTTCTTCTATAACTTATCTATCCTACTTGATAATTATAATTTATTATCTGTATACATTGTACACAACTTATATTTCAACAAAGGTTTTTGTGTGTATGATGTTCATAGAAAAATATAGTAGTTGTTTTGTTCATTCAGTCCTTGTGGTTGGACCGTATTGAGCAGATATATCCACCGGCTTTCAGCCCTCAATAGGGCTGTTTCTAAGTTTCCTCCTCTCATTCCTAGACTCACTTTTTCTATACCCCAGCATTTCAGGTCATTTTGGTTAGAATTGTGGAAATTCAAGAAGTGTGCAGCTACACTAGTTATGGATTTCATTTCTTCCTTATCTTTGGCTGCATTTTTGATATTCCTTAAATGTTCCATTAGTCTCACATGTAGTTTTCTAGAGGTCATACCCACGTAGTATAAATTACACGTGCAATTAAGTACATAAATTACACTTTCGGTGTTACAACTTATGTATCTTTTTATATTATGGTTCTTACCGAACCTGTCTGTGATGGTATCTGTGTTGCGCATGTATTTACAGGTACTGCAGTTACCACATTTATATGCTCCTGGTTTGAATGCTGTTCTGGTTTTCTTCTTTTGAAAATGACTACTGGTCACAAGATCTTTTACATTTTTCGTCCTTCTATATCCGACTGAGGGTCTGTCTCCTAAGATTGTCTTTAGTGTTGGATCCATCATCAAAATAGTCCAATGTTTCTGTATGATGTTCAGAATTTGTGGAGTTTGGCTGTTGTATGTCATAATCAGCCTTGATATATTTGGATTATTTTTATGTTTCTTGAACAGAAGATCATGCCTGGGAGTATGTAAGGCTCTATATTTCGCTTTTTTAGTACTTCTTTTACTGTACCCTCTTCTCCACAGTCTCTCCTCCAATTCTTTTGCCCTCACGTTGAAGATCTGTTCATCTGAACAATTTCTACGTAGTCTTAAAAATTCTCCTATGGGTAAGCTTTTCATAGTCCCTGGTGCATGTGCACTAGTACTGTGTAGTACACTGTTGGCTGCAGTAGGTTTCCTGAATAAATCCGTAGTTACATTACCATCACTTTGTTTATTTATTGTTATGTCTAAAAAGTTTTTTATTTTTAAACTACAGTCACCACTGCACCCTATAGTTTCTCCTTTCTCTTGCTTGTCTTCGGTCGAATGACTGGTAGTGGCAGTTAGGGGAGGAGCTATATAGACAGCTCTGCTGTGGGTGATCCTCTTGCAGCTTCTTGTTGGGAAGGAGAATATCCCACAAGTAATGGATGATCCGTGGACTGGATACACCACAAGAGAAATAAATTTATCAAGTAAGCATAAATTATGTTTTATTAGTGTCATTACATATCATGTGCTTTATTAGTGTCATTACATCATGTGCTTTATTAGTGTTATTACATATCATGTGCTTTATTATTGTCATTACATCATGTGCTTTATTAGTGTTATTACATATCATGTGCTTTATTATTGTCATTACATCATGTGCTTTATTAGTGTCA
This sequence comes from Bombina bombina, assembly GCF_027579735.1. NCBI lineage: Eukaryota > Metazoa > Chordata > Amphibia > Anura > Bombinatoridae > Bombina > Bombina bombina. The sequence goes on from NC_069504.1 coordinate 1,154,729,759, forward strand.
TTACACATCATGTGCTTTATTAGTGTCATTACATCATGTGCTTTATTAGTGTCATTACATCATGTGCTTTATTAGTGTCATTACATATCATGTGTTTTATTAGTGTCATTACATCATGTGCTTTATTAGTGTTATTACATATCATGTGCTTTATTATTGTCATTACATCATGTGCTTTATTAGTGTCATTACACATCATGTGCTTTATTAGTGTCATTACATCATGTGCTTTATTAGTGTCATTACATCATGTGCTTTATTAGTGTTATTATATATCATGTGCTTTATTAGTGTCATTACATATCATGTGCTTTATTAGTGTCATTACACATCATGTGCTTTATTCGTGTCATTACATGTCATGTGCTTTATTCGTGTCATTACATCATGTGCTTTATTATTGTCATTACATCATGTGCTTTATTAGTGTCATTACATATCATGTTCTTTATTAGTGTCATTACATCATGTGCTTTATTAGTGTTATTATATATCATGTGCTTTATTAGTGTCATTACATATCATGTGCTTTATTAGTGTCATTACACATCATGTGCTTTATTCGTGTCATTACATGTCATGTGCTTTATTCGTGTCATTACATCATGTGCTTTATTATTGTCATTACATCATGTGCTTTATTAGTGTCATTATATATCATGTTCTTTATTAGTGTCATTACATCATGTGCTTTTTTTTTTTTTTTTTTTTATATCTTTTTATTTTGCCAAAGAAAATAAAAAAAAGAAAGAACAATTAACAATAGGTGTTTCCAATATAAAAGCAGATAACAAAATGCTTCCAAAAAATAAACGTTAATACAAAACAGAGTACAATCTCACTTAGAAATTAATAGACACCTTCAGCGGGTAGAAATGTTCACCTAACCACTCGAAAAAAAAAAAAGACGGTTCTGACATGACATTTTTTCTTAATACATAAAGACCCTTACCAAAACTATAATCTCCATTAATGCTATATTCTCTAGATCCTATCCGACACACACACAGAGAAGAGGAAAAAAAAAAAAAAACACACAACCCCCCCCCCTCTCCCCTACCAGTTTCCACCACAATCTTTCAAGCAAGCAGCCACTCACCTCTGAGGTTAGCTTCCAATAAGTAGAGAGAGTTCTTAAACGGCTGCAGGATCAATTTTTGAGTTTCCTGATCTAAAGATTTGATAAAAATCCCCCATTTATTTAAGAAGAACCTTATATTATTATCTATCTGTGCCTGTACTGAGGCTTGTTCTAGAAACATTTGATATGTTATCCCATTTTTAAATTCAGAAAATCTGGGTTCTTTATTAGACTGCCAGTATTTTAGTACCAGTTTCCTACCAAGCAATATCATTGTATTTATTAATAAATGGCTAGGACCTGCTTCTTCCTGCTTTACTAGGAAAAAGACTACATGTTTACTTACTTGAAAGTGTTGATTTAAGATTTTAGTGACCCAGAATGAAATTTTCCCCCAGAATCTTTGAATTACAGGGCAGGACCAGAAAAGATGGAACATATCTGCTGCAAGGAACTTGCATTTACTACAAACTATCTTCTCATGTTTTTTATCCCACCGAGCCTGCCAGCTGGGTGTATAATAACATTGATACCAAATCTTTAACTGTTGTTCTTTAAAATATTCCCCTCTCATTGCCTTTGCTACCCTATCTCCAGAGTTCTTAATTAAAACTGAGTCTTGTGAGTTTTCACCTACTAAATCCCATTTAAGTTCCAAATATCTTTTATTGCTTTGTTCTTGAGAGGTAAGTAGGGCATAATATGAGTGCGTGATAGAAAAATTTCCTGCTTGAAACATACTAATTATCTGCCTTAATATATCATTGTCCCATTCTATTGCCTTTATTTTCCTACACTGATCAGCATAGTGGCGTATTTGTAAATAAGAAAAGAAAAGGCGATTTGGTATATTGAATTCAGATTTACTTTCATTAAAAGTTTTAATCGAGTTATCTTCTTTTTTGAGTAACTGTGCGATGTAGTTAATCCCTAAATCTGACCAGGCATTAAATCTAGCTGAGTCATAGCCTACCTCGAATTCAGGGTTACCTTTAATTGATAGAAAAGATGATCCTCTATGGCTGATCCCAATTTTAGCGCAGAATTGACGCCAAGCCCGTATTGGTTGGTCTATGACTAGCATCCCCCTTGTTTCTATAGGAATTAGTTTTAAGGGCATGTGTGTTAATGCTTTGAGGGCATAAGGTGCTACTAGGGCTCCTTCAATTTCAAGCAAGGAGAAATGTCCTTTCTCAGAAAACCAGTCCCAAACAAATTTTAAATTGGAGGCTATATTATACATCTCAAAATCGGGAAGAGCCATGCCTGCAGCCTCTTTCCTGGCACACAAACGTTTCAGCGCTATCCTAGGCTTTTTTTTGCACCAAATGAATTGTGTTATTAGTTTATTGATTAACTGACAGTCTTTCCTCAGTAATAGGAGTGGGAGGGCCTGAAAAATATATAAAAATTTGGGGAGAGAGATCATTTTTATTAAGTGTATTCGACCCATAAGAGATAGGGGCAGGTTCTTCCATCTTTCTAAATCTGCCTGGAGTGATGCAATAGCTGGTGCAAAATTTAAATTATACCATCTCTTGGAGTTAGATGCGAATTTTATCCCTAGATATGTAATATGATCTTTGGTCACTTTAAAAGGGATTTCTGGAGAACTTTTTAGTTTGATAAGCCACATAAGTTCCGATTTTTCTTTATTAATTGCAAAGCCGGAGAAGGCCTGGAAAGTTTCTAAGGCTTCCACAATTATAGGCAAATTATATTGGAGATTTTGAGCAAAGATAAGAAGATCATCAGCATATATAGCTTGAGTTATTCTGTGTCCTTCGATGTTTATCCCTAACAGTTCTTGTCTAAACAATATTGCCAGAGGCTCTAACGCCAGATTAAAAAGCAGCGGGGATAACGGACATCCTTGTCTCATTCCTCGCTGAAGCCTGAATTGTTCTGAGGTTAAGGAGTTAACACTTAGAATGGCCCCTGGATTAGAGTAAAGTAAGGCAATAATTTGGGAGAATTTACCCTGGATACCAAAATTATTAATAGTTGTCAGCATATGATCCCAGAGTAGCGTATCGAACGCTTTTTGTGTATCAATCGAAATAATTGCAGCATCTTCTGTGAGCTTTTCTCCCCTTTCTTTCTTTAGTTCACAATAATTAATTGCTATCTCTAGTTTCCTGAGATTTTTAATAAGTGTCCTTCCTTTAATAAAACCAGTTTGGTCAGGATGGACCAGTTCACTAATCACTTTTTGAAATCTGTCTGCTAAAATGTGGGTTAGGATTTTGTAATCCACATTTAGCAAAGAGATGGGTCTATAAGACTCCATTAATTCTTTATTTTTACCTTGTTTATAGATTAAGATTATTCTAGATTCTGTGAAGTATTTAGAAGGTATTTGATTATCTTGTAGGAAACCATTAAAAAGCTCACATAGAGTAGGGGTAATCGAATCTGCAAGAATTTTATATAATTCTCCAGGGAGATCATCCGGACCTGGCGCTTTGTTTAGCTTCAGTTTCACAATAGAGTTTTTAATCTCCTCTTCCTTAATTGGAGAGTTAAGGAGATCCAGGTCATCTTTGGCTATTTGAGGTATTTTAATCCTATCCCAAAAAAGACCTTTTTTTATTTTATCTATAGGTTGAGCCTGATATAGTTGTTTAAAGTAGTGCGTAAATTCCTCTAAGATATCATGAGGGAGAGTGCAAGTTTTGTGTTTAGTTTTTATTATTGATATGATACTATTAGTTTTCCTAGTACTTACCAATCTGGCTAAGAATTTCCCTATCTTATTACCGAATTGCATGTAATTACTATTTCTTTTCAGCTCGTGCTGAATTTCTTTTGATATATGCCAATTGTCTCTTTGTTTTTTTGCTTCCAGATAATTTAGCCAGTTATCTTGACTGTTATCTGCAACATATTTTTGAAATTTATTAATAATCTGTTTAGAGAGTTGGATCCAGTAAGCGTCATTTTTCCTTTTGACTTTTATCATATAAGCCAGAATTTCTCCCCTTATCACGGCTTTGAAAGCTTGCCATAAAGATTCTGTATTCATTACTGATCCTCTATTCTCATTATAATAAAGGTTCCATTTCTCTAGCAAAAAACCTCGAAATTTTAAATTGTTATAAAAATATGTTGGAAAATATAATCTGTGGTTTCCTAGTTTAGGATTCAAGATTGACATAGAAATAGTAATAGGGGCGTGATCCGAAATTGTGATAGGCAAGATTTCAGCTTTTTTTGCCAGAGAAAACAATTTATCACTGATTAGGAACATATCGATTCGTGATAGGGATTTATACACTTTAGATAGACACGTAAATTCTTTACTGTCTGGATAGATATTCCTCCAGATATCTAATAAGCCTAGATTGAAGCAGAATTTTTTAAAATTTTTTGTATCCTTACAGCCTGATATAGCCTCTTTCCCCCTCCGATTTCTATCTAGGATGCTAGATGCTACCAGGTTCAGGTCTCCTCCTAGTATTATGTTTTGATTATATTCCAATAATTTGTTTTGGAGAGGTTCCCAGAACTCGTTTTTTTTTGCATTTGGACCATATACATTGCATAACACGAATCTTTTTGAGCCTAGTTCTACCTCTAGTATAATAAATCTCCCTTGTTGATCAATTTCTTGTTTCAGAATTTTATATTTTAATGATTTCCTGAAAATTATAGCTACCCCTCTTTTTCTCTGCACTCCTGCCGAATAGATAACTTCGCCCACCCATCCCCATTTAAGTTTTTGACTTTCTAACTCGTTTAGATGGGTCTCTTGTAAAAAGCCAATATCAATTTTAAGTTTATTAAAGTGTTGCAGTATTGCTTTCCTTTTGACCGGGGAGGTAAACCCTCCCACATTCCACGATCCTAATTTACATGATTCCGTCATATCTTATGCTTCTTTCCTGCTTCTAGGAAGAGACATAGGAGAACTAAGAGAGGGGGGGGGGGGGAAAGGAAGAAAGAGAGAAGAAAAAAAAACAAAAAAACAAAAAAAAACAAAGGAGAGTCCCATTCACACGTACACCTGACCTTCCTATATTGACCCCTACTCATAATATTTAGCTTCTTACTTGACCGCATTTCTACACCTAGAGATATATTCCCTTCCTCTTCCCTTCTCCTATTCCACTTTTTACTCAGCATGACTACCCATGCTACAGAGCTTGTATCCCCCACCTGATCACTTTTACCTTTGCTCTGTTCTCAAGAAGTCCTCTAGGTCCTGAGGATTATCAAAAATCCTAAAACCTTCTTTAGTCTGTATACTGATTCTGGCTGGATATAATAGCCTAACTACCCTACCTTCCTGGATCAGGCGTGAGCAGATGGGGGCACATAGCTTCCTTTTACTTGCTGTTTCAAATGCAAAATCTTGGAAAATTAATATTTTCTTATTTTGAAAGAGGACTGTTTTTTGTGCCCTATAAGCTTGCATAATCTTGACCTTTTCTTGAAAGTTCAGGTATTTGATAATAATTGGTCTAGGTCTACTCTTATCATCCTCTTGATCTCTTAACCTGCCTAACCTATGGGCTCTTTCTACTGTAAAAGTACATGTTAGCTCAGTGATGTTTAATAAGGAGGGCAGTTGGTTTGAGGCGAAGTGAATTAACTCTCGTTCAGATACTGTTTCAGAGACTCCAATCACTCTTACATTATTCCTCCAGGAACTATTTTCTAGATCCTCAACTTTGTCACTTAGATATTTGACTTGTTTCTGAATATATGCTAAGTCCTTATCTTTCTCTATGTCTCTATCTTCCAGATCTGATATCCGCTGTTCTGCTAGACCAATTCTGGTAACCATCTGCTTGATATCCTGTGACACTGAGTCTATGCTTATTTGGATTGCCTCAAATTTAGGAAGAAATAATTCACTTATTTGTTTCAATAAATCAGAGTTATTTACTGCTTCGACCACATTTTCTTGTGCTATCTCCTGACTGTTTTCAGTGCTGCGTCTTATTAACTTTTTTTCCTGCTGCCTTCTACTCGCCATGCTTGTTGTTTTATTGTTAACTGAAGGAAGAAGGAATTTATCCATAAAGAATGGTTATGAGAGACTTAAAGCTTTCTATTTACCCCAATTTAACCCTAGTTGAGAGACCTCACCTTAATTAACTAGTTTGAATTTGACTAAAGGCTTTTGCATTAGTGGTGACCTAAAACTATTGATCTTATCATTATCTCCTGCTCAACAATGCTTGTAACAAAATGCCATTAGTGAAAAATATCCAGACAATGCAGGAATATGAAGAACAATACAAGGAGGGGGACGAGAAAAAATAAAAACAAGAGTCAATCAGATATTCAAGTGAGTTCACTTCCGAATCTTGCAAGGATTTTCCTATCTGTTGCTTCTACACCTTAATTATCTAGTTTGACATTGACTACAGACTTTTAAGTTAATGGTGACCTAGAACTGTTGATCTTATCATTATCCCCTGCACAACAATGCTTATAACAAAATGCCAATAGTGAGAATTAACCAAACAATGCAGAAATATGAAGAACAATACAAGGAGGGTGACAAGAAAAAAAAAATAAGACAAAAGTCAATCAGATACTCAAGTGAATTCACTTCCGAATCTTGCAAGAATTTCCTATCTGTTGATTCTCCCCAGATTCCCCCTCTGAATTGGCAAAAAATGAGGAGGCTATGTCCACTTGCTATCCGCAGGAAATTAGAGAGGTTCCAGACTTCGATATCCAATCTGTGCAGGGGAAAAAGAAGACAAGGCCTCCTCATGTGTGTATCTGTCACTTCCCCTTTTATCCCATCATAGAATAAACACAGGATACTCACATTCTGATAAGGCACTCTCTCGTGCCGTTAGTTGCAGGCTGGACCTTCAGCAGCAGTCCAGCTCGCTGTTTCCCTGGGCTGTCTTTACAGATGACTTGCATCAGGCATGGAGTGCACGGCCATAGGGGCTTAAAGTAAGATACAAAATACAAGAAAACATGTGTAAATCTGTTTAAAGTGCACCTGAAGATTCAGATTAAACTTTCACAGAATACTCACAAAAGTTGCGGCACCCAGATGTGCCTAGTAAGGCAGGCTAGGCCTTTTTCAGCAGCCCAGCTCGCTGTTTCCACGATTATCTGCGTTATAGAAGTAAAGCAGCAACAAAAAAAATGCCAGGTTGGACAGTCTGAGCCTTTTGCAGCGACCCAGCACACTTTATAGCACCGTCTCCTATTCGTGTTGCCAGCGGGGGGGGGGGATAAAGTAAGATCACTCTTGCACATCCAGGCCACCTATCAGTTAGATTTTCCAGCACAGGAGTCATTTTAATATAGCTTTAAATATATGTGCAGTGGGCCATGGCATACTAAACTTACAATACCCTGTTCTCCACAGACCTATTAATGATAGGGGGTTTCAACACTGCTAGCTATTGCAGTGAGAATGCGGCAAGCCTCTAGGATGTAAAAAATTTAGAGCCAGATCCTGGAAGGCTTCGCAAGGGGGACCAAACAGCTACATGGTGGTGTAAGAATTGTTACTTGCAACACTTCAAATAGAGAAAACCGGTTTGAATTTTACCTTGCGTTGTCCTCCCCCTTGCTCGCCTCGCCTAAGGATCTGGGCTGATACGCCTAAGTAGATGGCCTTGTAGGTGGGACTGAGTCGACCGGCTGTGGATCCCGGTCCGTAGCCCACTTCCACCCCGCAACTTTTTTAGCGGGCTCTAACTTGTGCGAGGACGCCTATCCAGTGGCGTCTCGCTCAGCCCGACTTGGCGCAGCTCTCAATGCGTCACGTCACGCGTACGTCAGTGCTTGCCGATGCCCCCCCCTCCGCCTCAAGAACACGGAATGTCGGAGGGTCACATCATGTGCTTTATTAGTGTTATTATATATCGTGCTTTACATCATGTGCTTTATTAGTGTCATTACACATCATGTGCTTTATTAGTGTCATTACATCATGTGCTTTATTAGTGTCATTACATCATGTGCTTTATTAGTGTTATTATATATTGTGCTTTACATCATGTGCTTTATTAGTGTCATTACATATTGTGTGCTTTACATCATGTGCTTTATTAGTGTCATTACATCATGTGCTTTTTAGTGTAATTACATATCATGTGCTTTATTAGTGTCATTTCATCATGTGCTTTATTAGTGTCATTACATCATGTGCTTTATTAGTGTTATTATATATCGTGCTTTACATCATGTGCTTTATTAGTGTCATTACATATTGTGTGTTTTACATCATGTGCTTTATTAGTGTCATTACATCATGTGCTTTTTAGTGTCATTACATATCATGTGTGTTACGGTTACCCTTAGTCTCGCTGAGAGATGGACCGCTTAGTAGCCTGGATTCCTATTGCTAAAGAGGGGAGAAGCTGCTTTCCATAGTATTCTATATGAGTCTCGCAAATATAGAATAATCTCCCTTAGCTGCAGTACAGCTAGGATACCCTTCTGCCCACAAAAACGAGTCAACGCTGCGATTGAGGGTCAAACAAGAACTCAGGACTGGGATGCCCAGCCTGCTTTTTATTAAGGTTACATGCACACAGGGCACTCCCAGGGGGAGAGGGGGGGAAGCACAAAATCCCCCATCACACATTTAGATAGAGAGCACTGTCCTTTGACAGGCCACAATAGGATTACAGTACTTAAGATAACAAGTTTACAAGATCATCTTATCAATTAGCAGTCTGGCTCCAGAGGTGATTAGACAATGGGATTTGTTATCACTAAACTTAGAGCTGAGGCCAGCAAACGTGTAATTAGACAATAGTTTCTAAAAGCTGAAAAAAAAAAGAGTTAACTCTTTATGAAATGATACTTGTTACGGTTTTCTTGGAGCCCTTCTTAGGCGCTGGCTTGCTGGTTCAGGCATTGCTGCTGGGAAATAAACTCTTCACAACAAAATAACTAATGCTTCTGTAACAGTGCTCCCTTTCTGTGGAACACTCTGGCAGACACGGTCTGACCCCTTTTCGGGGCAGACTAAGGCTGTCCAGACCGCTGGTTATGCGGGGCTGAGGTCGGTTTGTCTGGACAACCCGTCGTCGTTGCCATTCTGTTTCCCAGGTCTGTAAGTAATGGTGAAATTGAAGGGTTGCAACGATAAGCTCCAACGTAATAGCCTGCCGTTATCTCCAGAGACCCGGTTCAGCCACACCAACGGGTTATGGTCGGTGACCAGAGTGAACTCCTGACCATATAAATAGGGAGTCAATTTCTTTAATGCCCACACCAAAGCCAAACACTCCTTTTCGACCGCTGCATAGCTGACTTCGCGGGGCAGGAGCTTCCGGCTGATGTAGGCAACTGGATGCTCCCCTCCATCTTCGCCTACTTGGCTGAGGACGGCTCCCAGCCCGAACATGGAAGCATCTGTATGGACGATAAAACTTTTGTTAAGGGCTGGGGCCGCCAAGACAGGAGCGTTAATTAGAGCATTTTTGAGAGCCTGGAAAGCCGTTTCACAGTGGGGAGACCACAGGACCTGTCGAGGTAAGTTCTTCTTGGTCAAGTCAGTCAGGGGTTTGGCAAGTGTGCTGTAGTCTGGTACGAACCGTCTATAGTACCCTGCCGTGCCCAGGAAGGCTAGGACCTGAGTCTTAGTGATGGGGGTGGGCCAATTGGCGACTGCTTCTATTTTGGCCGGCTCTGGTCGCTGCTTTCCACACCCCACCCGGTGACCCAGGTACTGTACCTCGACCATCCCAAAGTGGCATTTTTCTGGCTTCAGAGTCAGGCCAGCAGCCCGGATCTGATCCAGAACCATTCCCACATGAGCTAAGTGGTCCTCCCAGGACTCACTGTGGATCGCTATATCGTCCAGGTAGGCGCAAGCAAAACTCTGGAAGCCATCCAGGAGCCTATCCACCAAGCGCTGGAATGTAGCTGGGGCATTCTTCATCCCAAACGGCATTACCCTAAACTGATATAAGCCGAATGGGGTGACGAATGCCGACTTGGGGATAGCCTCCGGGGCCAGGGGAATCTGCCAGTGTCACACTGGTTTAGGAAATCTAAAATAAAGACACAGTATTTTGAACAGGTCAGGTGAATCACAACTGCTGAGATGGAAGGTGGCAACAATAGAGAGTGTATGTAGCAAGAAGATACTAAAAACCACAATAGTCACAGGATGTGTGAAGGCGGCTTTCCTGTATCAGCAGGCTGTAATTAATGTAAAGGAGGAGATTCGCTATGTTAACCCTATTGCAGGCTGAAAAGAGTGGCTACACTCTAGTCTGCAGTGAAAACATGAAACACACTTCCTCCGGTAAGATGTTAAATCAGAATACCCAAATTTATAAGACATAAATGGTCAGAATGAACGATGAGTAATGATATGAAGTTTCAGCAGGCTTTTGTAAGTAAAACATGAAGAATAACATATGAGAGTAGATATATGCGAAGGTTGGAACTATGTTAAATAAACAAAAGATCACTGACAAGAAGACATATGCATTTTGAGGATATTATAATGGTAAGCGTTATAGTGCTGGCAGATATCAAGGCTGAGAGTCAGAAGTAGTAACACTTACAGCGTAGTCGGAAGAGCAGGCTAGAGCTGAGTAGCGAGAGAGAGAGCAGCTGGCGTGTGACGTCACCGCGGTAGTTGCGGAGCTCCGTGGAAGTGCTGAGACAGGAGACAGGAGCGTCCAAGGTAATTGTAAGAAAACAATTCAAGTGGAGGTTAGTAAATCACAGGAGTTTCAGAGGAAACTGAAGGTTGCAAGTAAAAAGCAACAGCAGCAAAGTTCGTGACAAAACTTGAATCCAAAGAAAAAAGTTGCTGGTAGCAAATTTGAGTGAGCAGAGTTCAGACAAAACTGGCTAGGCAATTGAAGTGTATATCAATACTAAGCAAAGAATGATTGAAACAGGTGTGCCTTAAATAGGGTGGAGACAGGTATGAGAAGCAGTGATCCTTAAAGGAACAGTACAACCAAGGATAGTGTATATGGCAGAGATGTATATCCTGACAGGATCCCCCCTTCTAAGAGCGACTCCGGAGCTCAGGGTCCAGGAGAGTCGGGATGCCGTTGATGAAAACGAGACACCAACCTGGGTGCGGAGATGTTAACAGAGGGTTCCCAGGAATCCTCATCAGGTGGGTAACCCTTCCAGCTTACGAGGTACTGTAAAACCCCATTCATCATGCGGGAATCTTTGATGGATTGAACCTCATATTCGATATCAGGGTCGACAGAAACCAGAGGAAGAGAAGAAGATGAGGCGGAACCCCTCACTGCCCGGTAAGGTTTCAGAAGGGAGACATGAAATGTCGGGTGGATTTTCATAGTAGGAGGTAGGGTGAGACGAACAGCATTGGCATTGACGATATGAGCTATGGGATAAGGACCAACAAAGAGTGGAGATAACTTCCTGCATGGAGTGTTCATACGTAAATGTTTTGTAGAAAGCCATACCAAGTCACCTACTTCATATTTTGGAGGAGCTGTCCTGCGTCTGTCGTAGTACCGTTTATAGAGCCTTTTTGCGTTTTCAATGGAGGATTCAATACGAGTGAAATTCGAGGAAATGCTTTGGGAAAGCTCAGCGATTGAAGGAGAAGAAGAATCTTGAGTAGGATACAATTGGAATGTTGGATGAAATCCGTAATTCGAGTAGAATGGAGTTTGATTAGTGGTGGCATGTAAGGTGTTGTTATAGCAAAATTCAGCGTATGGTAGTAAGCCCGCCCAAAGATGTTGTTCAGAGGAACAAAAAGACCTTAGGAATTGTTCCAGCCATTGGTTACAGCGTTCGGTCTGTCCATTTGACTGGGGATGGTATGCGGTTGTAAGCCGCCTGTCAATATGGAAGAGTTTGCAGAACTCTGACCAGAGTTTACTGGAGAATTGAGTGCCTCTGTCACTTAAAACGGTCTTTGGGAGGCCATGCAGCTTGATGACATTAGAAATAAGAAGCTGAACAGTTTCTATTGAGGTAGGTAGTTTATGGTACGGAATAAAATGACACATTTTTGTGAAAAGATCCACTACAACCATGATGGTGTTGTTCCTTGAGGAAAGAGGTAGGTCGACTATAAAATCGAGAGCAATTTCGGACCACGGTGTCTTAGGAGTAGGTAAAGGCAGTAAAAGTCCATATGGTGGTTGTTTATTCCTTTTTGATATGGTACAAATGCTGCAGGAGTGGACATGTTGGAATACATCGGCAGTCATATTTGGCCACCAATAACTCCTTTTCGCTAATTCCAGGGTCTTTTTTATACCAGGGTGACCAGCGAGTGGAGAGTCATGTAATGATTCCAGCAGAGGTAGACGGAGTATGGGAGGAATGTATAAACGGGAGCCATGATAATAACATCCATCGGACTTCAACTGCAGTTCCTGTAGTGGTTTTAAAGAATCCTTCTGTTGTTCGGTATGAATAATAGGCCTGGTGTCGTATGTGAAACAGAGGAAATTTTCCGAAGGAATTATACTTTGTTGAGATGGTTGTGAGATGGACTCAGGTGGTATGCGAGAAAGTGCATCAGCTTTCTGATTTTTTGTTGAAGGTCGATAGGTAATAAGGAAATTAAAACGTGAGAAAAACAAATTCCATCTAACTTGACGGGAGGTGAGTGTTCGGGAGGTTTTTAAATATTGAAGGTTACGGTGATCAGTATAGATGAGAGTAGGGTAGGTAGTACCCTCTAAAAGATGTCGCCAATGTTCCAGGGATAGTTTAATTGCAAGTAGTTCTTTATCCCCGATAGGATAGTTTTGTTCAGAGATGTTTAAGGTCCTGGAATAAAAACCGACAGGATGGAGAGGTTTATCTAGATTCTCCCGTTGTGATAGTACTGCTCCAATTGCGAAGTTGGATGCATCAACCTCTAAAATGAACTGAAGTTTTGGGTCAGGAAAACTTAGAATGGGTGCACTGGTGAATTTCTGTTTGAGTGTATCAAAAGCTGATTGACAGTCTTGAGTCCACTTGAATGGAATCTTGACTTTTGTGAGTGTGGTTAGAGGAGTTGCCAGTTTAGAAAAATCTTTGATAAACTTACGGTAGAAGTTTGCGAATCCCATAAAGGATTGAACCTGGCGTCTGGTCTTTGGGGTAGGCCAGTTCAGTACTGCTTCAATTTTTTTATTCTCCATAAAAATTCCTGAAGGGGATATTTCATATCCAAGGAAAGATATGGTCTGGGAATTGAAAACACATTTTTCAGCTTTTGCATAGAGGAAATTGCTTCTAAGCCGGGAAAGAACTTGCCTCACATGTAGAATGTGCTGTTCTAAAGTTTTTGAGTAGATGAGAATATCATCTAGGTATATGACTATGTTGACATCAAGGAGGTCTCTAAAAAGATCATTTATTAAGTGCTGAAAAGCAGCAGGCGCATTACACAACCCGAATGGCATGACTACGTACTCGAATAAACCATAACGGGTTCGGAACGCAGTCAGCCATTCGTCTCCTGATCTTATTCGGAGAAGGTTGTATGCACCCCTTAAATCCAATTTTGTAAAAAACTTAGCTCCCTCTAGTCTCTCAATAAGCTCTGGTATGAGGGGTAAAGGGTAGCGGTTTTTTACCGTAATTTTATTTAGCTGACGGTAATCGACTATAGGTCTAAGAGTGCCGTCTTTGTTTTTAACAAAAAATATTCCGGCCCCAGCCGGCGAGGTCGAGGGTCTGATGAACCCTTTTCTAAGGTTCTCTTCTAAATATGTCTTTAGGTGTTTTAGCTCAGTATGAGATAAGGGAAATATGTGCCCAATAGGGATCTCTGACCCAGGGAGTATGTCTATGGGGCAGTCGTATTTTCTATGCGGAGGCAGACTCTCTGCCTCCTTTTTGCTAAAAACATCAGAAAAATCGCTATAAACCTCTGGTATGGGTGGTATGTCCTGAGTGTCAGAAATTTGTAATACTGTACTGGGGAGACAAGTACTTTGGCAGTATGATGAATTGTAATTAAGTGTGGAATTGGACCAGTCTATCTGTGGGTTGTGTGTATGCAACCATTGCATCCCCAAAACCACCTGAGAGACCGGGCAATTTATTACATCGAAAGAGACATATTCTCTATGCTGATCATGAGAGACCACAAGTAGGGGTATGGTATGAAATTCAACAGGCCCAGAAGAAATATTTTTTCCATCTATCCCTCTCAAATAAACAGGAGACTGTTTCTGCATCAGTGGTATTTTATTTACAGTGCAAAATTCCTTATCTATATAGGAAGCCGTGGCACCAGAATCAATTATCGCTGTGGCGTGAAGACGAAGTTGTTCCCACTGTAACAGAAGAGGGATTTTTATGTAAGTAACTGAACTCTGTTGAGTAGTACAACAATAAAAGTCTGTTAAGGTCTTACCCTTGTTTTGTTTTAGGAGGGAAGGGCAGTCTTTCACAGTGTGTTCGTCAGAGGCACAGTACAGGCATAGATTATTGGAACGACGTCTGAGCTTCTCTTGAGGAGATAAAGGTCCTTTGATGAAGGCAATGTCCATTGGTTCAGGAGTGTTTTTGTGTAGGGAAGAGGCATGTGTGGGGTAGGAAGTTTTCCTAGGGTTAGAGTCATGCCCAGTCTTTTCTTGGTACCTTTCCCTGAGGCGCCTATCTATTGTAATACTAAGTGACATGAGCTCTTCTAAGGTATCTGGGATATCTGTGCGAGACAACTCGTCTTTTATTCCCTCAGAGAGGCCGAGTCTGAACTGGTTCCTAAGGGACAGATTGTTCCATTGAGAGTCCTTTGCCCATTTTTTAAATTCTGTGATGTAGTCTTCGACTACCCTCTTCTTTTGTTTAAGGCCACGCATGGCGTTTTCAGCTGTAAGCTGTTTGTATGGATCCTCATACAATTGATCCATTGAGACAAAAAAATTATCCAAAGAATTCAATATCTCTTCATTATTCTCAAAGTAAGTGTTTGCCCATGTACGGGGTTCACCTCTAAGGTAAGATATGGTCGTGAGTACTCTAATCCTATCATTTGGGTAGGTATGAGGTCTTAAAGCAAACAATAACAGGCATGCATTTTTAAACTCTCTGTAGAGAGTCCTGTCTCCATGGAAACAATCTGGAGGACTAACCTGGGGTTCATATATATGTGTTCTTTTGTCTACTACATCCCTAATGTATGCTTTAAGGTTATCATTCTCCACTTTTAATGCGTTTAAACCATTTGTTAACAAATCTACTCTTTGTGTTAATGCCTGCATGTGAGTGTTAATCTCAGCTGGATCCATAGGTTTTAAAAGGCTTAGTATTCTGTCACACTGGTTTAGGAAATCTAAAATAAAGACACAGTATTTTGAACAGGTCAGGTGAATCACAACTGCTGAGATGGAAGGTGGCAACAATAGAGAGTGTATGTAGCAAGAAGATACTAAAAACCACAATAGTCACAGGATGTGTGAAGGCGGCTTTCCTGTATCAGCAGGCTGTAATTAATGTAAAGGAGGAGATTCGCTATGTTAACCCTATTGCAGGCTGAAAAGAGTGGCTACACTCTAGTCTGCAGTGAAAACATGAAACACACTTCCTCCGGTAAGATGTTAAATCAGAATACCCAAATTTATAAGACATAAATGGTCAGAATGAACGATGAGTAATGATATGAAGTTTCAGCAGGCTTTTGTAAGTAAAACATGAAGAATAACATATGAGAGTAGATATATGCGAAGGTTGGAACTATGTTAAATAAACAAAAGATCACTGACAAGAAGACATATGCATTTTGAGGATATTATAATGGTAAGCGTTATAGTGCTGGCAGATATCAAGGCTGAGAGTCAGAAGTAGTAACACTTACAGCGTAGTCGGAAGAGCAGGCTAGAGCTGAGTAGCGAGAGAGAGAGCAGCTGGCGTGTGACGTCACCGCGGTAGTTGCGGAGCTCCGTGGAAGTGCTGAGACAGGAGACAGGAGCGTCCAAGGTAATTGTAAGAAAACAATTCAAGTGGAGGTTAGTAAATCACAGGAGTTTCAGAGGAAACTGAAGGTTGCAAGTAAAAAGCAACAGCAGCAAAGTTCGTGACAAAACTTGAATCCAAAGAAAAAAGTTGCTGGTAGCAAATTTGAGTGAGCAGAGTTCAGACAAAACTGGCTAGGCAATTGAAGTGTATATCAATACTAAGCAAAGAATGATTGAAACAGGTGTGCCTTAAATAGGGTGGAGACAGGTATGAGAAGCAGTGATCCTTAAAGGAACAGTACAACCAAGGATAGTGTATATGGCAGAGATGTATATCCTGACAGCCAGTAACCTTTGCAGAGGTCAATAGTGGTCAGGTAATTTCCCCTGGCTATACGATCGAGTAGCTCGTCTACCCTGGGCATAGAGTAAGCGTCCGTCACGGTATTTTCATTGAGCCTCCGATAGTCTACGCAGAACCGGGTGGTCCCATCTTTCTTGGGCACCAAGACAACTGGGGAGGCCCAGGGACTATCGGAGGGCTCAATTACCCTGAGCTGGAGCATCTCATCGATCTCCTTCTTCATTCCTGTCCTAATTGCTTCGGGGATTCTGTATGGAGCCTGGCGCAAGGGAGCTTGTCCCGGAGTATCTACCTGGTGGGTGGTTAAAGTAGTGTACCCTGGCTTCGGGGAGAAGGTGAGGTGTTTGGACTGGAGGAGTTGGTTGAGCTGCTCCCTTTCAGTGGGGCTATGTCAGTCCCCTATCTGAACCTGCGCCACTATACCTGTGGGGAGGCTCTTTTCTAATAGGTCTGGAATGGGTAAACTGTCGGGGTCTTCCTGAGGGGAACAACATACGGCCGTCACGTTCTCTGGTCGCTCAAAATATTCCTTGAGCATGTTTACATGGAATGTCTTTCTAAGATTGTTGTCGTGGCAGCTAGCTATCACATAAGTGGTGTCTCCCCTTTTCTCTACGATCTGGTAGGGACCCTGCCAGGACGCCTGCAATTTGTCTGTCTTCACCGGCTTAAGTACTAACACCTTTTGTCCTATGGTGAAGATTCTCTTTCGGGCTCCCCGATCGTACCATACTTTCTGTCTTCTCTGGGCCAACTGGAGATTAGCCCGCACGGATTTGGCTAATTGCTCCATTTGGTCCCTGAGTTCCAGCACGTATGGCACAATGGGGACACCGTCAGCCTCCATCTCTCCCTCCCAGTGCTCCCGGATCAGGTTTAGGGGTCCCCGTACCTTTCTTCCGTAGAGCAACTCGAAGGGAGAGAACCCTGTCGTTTCCTGGGGCACCTCCCGATAAGCAAATAGGAGGTGCGGCAGGAAGCGTTCCCAGTCTCGGTATTCCTGAGTGAACGTCTTGAGCATTTGCTTGAGGGTCCCATTGAACCTCTCACACAGCCCGTTCGTCTGGGGGTGGTATGGGGAGCTCAGGAGGGACTTAATTTTGCAAACCTGCCAGAGTTGTTGGGTCAATTCAGCCGTAAATTGGGTGCCTCGGTCGGATAGGATTTCTTTTGGAAATCCTACCCGGGAGAACACCTGTACTAGTGCATTCGCTACCGTATCCGCTTGTATGTTGGATAGGGCGACAGCCTCTGGGTACCTGGTAGCGTAGTCCACTACGGTAAGAATGTATCGCTTACCGGAGGGACTAGGGGTAGCCAGTGGTCCCACTAGGTCAATAGCAACCCGGCTGAAGGGTTCCTCTACAATGGGCATATTTACTAGCTGGGCTTTAGGGTGATCGCCTCGCCTTCCTACTCGTTGACACACATCGCAGGTGTTACAGTAAGTTCTAACGTCAGCGTGCACCCCTGGCCAAAAGAACGTGTGAGTAATGCGGTGTAGGGTACGGGTAACGGCTAGGTGGCCTGCTAAGGGGATGTCATGGCCTATTTTGAGGATTCCTTGACGGTATTTGTGGGGCACTACCAGCTGTCGCCTACGCTGTCCCCTTTTCTCTGTCCAGCGGTATAGTTTCCCTTTTTCCCATAAGAATGTTTCGTTATCTGCCCCGCCCCCTCCGGTCTCTGCTCGTTCCCGGTACTTTTGTAAGGTCGGGTCAGTCTTAGACTCTGCCTCGAAAGCATCTGGGGTGTCCCAGGGTATGGGGCCTAACCTGTCAGGCAAGGTCGGGGTAGGTCTTACCTGTGTCTCCCGCACTGGTGAGAGCTCTCGCTCCGTCCGGGCTTGGGCCCGTGTAGTCACTGGGTCCGCCTCGTTGTTGCATACTAGAGCATAGGCAGAAGTCATGGGGCCCAAATCGTTGCCCAGTAGTACTTCGGCAGGTAAATTATCCATTAGGCCCACGTTCACAGCCCCCTTTCCCGCTCCCCAATCAAGATGCACTTTAGCTGTTGGAATTTTGTACACATCCCCCCCCGCCACTCTAACGGCCACAGTCTGTCCGGATCGCTTGTGCTCTGGCACCAAATGACTCTGTACCAGCGTGATAGTAGCCCCTGTGTCTCGCAATCCCTCGGTAGATCGCCCCTCGAGCCATACCCTCTGCCGATGGTGCTGGCGGTTATCTGAGGCAGCATATACAGGGTCTGCCTCGTGAAGCGGCCCCACATATCCCTCCATAGGGGCCTCTTGGTTAACACAGAGGGCCCGGGCCGGGCGATAGGACCCAGAGGGGTAATTGTAATTCCTGGGTGTCTGGTGCGTATTAAGGGGGCAGCTAGCCATGAAATGCCCTGGTTGCTTGCATCGGTGGCAAGTCGGTCTGGGACGCTCAGAGCTGTTATTGGGTGGTCCTGAGTGTCGGACGGGCCCTGTGGGCACCGGGGCTCGGAATTCAGCACGAGGGGGTGCACGGTAAACCTCTCTGGGTTCGACCCGTGCTGGAGCTCGGTAGTTCATGGGTTCGTGAAGACGGGAGTCATAATGTTCATCGGCCAATTTGGCTGCTTCTTCTAAGGTAGAAGGCCGCCTGTCTCGCAGCCATTCCTTCCCTTGCTGTTCCATGCCATTATAAAAATGTTCTAAGAGAAACAATTGTAAAATTTCCTCCCCAGTCACCGCTTTACTTCCGCTCAGCCAGTGATTTGCCGCTCTCCGCATTCGGTGCGCCCATTCCATGTGGGTATCGTTAGGCTTCTTTTCCGTGCCCCGAAACTGTCGGCGATACGTGTCCGGAGTTACAGCGTACCGTCGCAACAGTGTCTCCTTAACTAGCTCATACTGTGTCACTTCCTCAGCACCCAGAGTACGAAAGGCTTCCAGGGCTCGCCCGGATAGTTTCCCAGACAATATCGTGGGCCACTCTCTGTTGGGAATCTGGTGCAGGGCACATTGCCTTTCGAAGTCCGCCAAATATTCATCAATCCCTGTCTCGCTCTCTAGGAAGGGTCGAAATGCTGCATAGGGTATCTTGGGCCTCCCAGCATTTTCGACAGGGATGATTACCTGCGGGGCTTCAGCATTGCGGTGTGCGTTCGCTAGGTTGAGTTCGTGGGCTCGAGTCTCTCGTATATCCTCGTCCGCCTCCGCCATCAACTGCTGTACTAATTCCATGGAGTGGTTCGGCCCGTATAATGAGAGCCTTTCCCGAACAATCCTGGTTTTTTCGTCACTAATCGTGGTCGGTGTTTCCGCCATTGTGAAGCTCTGATCCAGTTCGGTCAATTCTGCGATCAGCTCTCTCCTCGGCCGGTTGCTGGCGTACCCCCCTCTGCTTTCAAGTAAATCCTTTAGGGTTGTACGCTTCAATTTTTCGTAAGCGCTCTCCATCCGTTCTGTACCTCTCCTAGGAAATCCAGGAAAATCCCGCCGCTGCCGCCAAATGTTACGGTTACCCTTAGTCTCGCTGAGAGATGGACCGCTTAGTAGCCTGGATTCCTATTGCTAAAGAGGGGAGAAGCTGCTTTCCATAGTATTCTATATGAGTCTCGCAAATATAGAATAATCTCCCTTAGCTGCAGTACAGCTAGGATACCCTTCTGCCCACAAAAACGAGTCAACGCTGTGATTGAGGGTCAAACAAGAACTCAGGACTGGGATGCCCAGCCTGCTTTTTATTAAGGTTACATGCACACAGGGCACTCCCAGGGGGGGGGGGAGCACAAAATCCCCCATCACACATTTAGATAGAGAGCACTGTCCTTTGACAGGCCACAATAGGATTACAGTACTTAAGATAACAAGTTTACAAGTTCATCTTATCAATTAGCAGTCTGGCTCCAGAGGTGATTAGACAATGGGATTTGTTATCACTAAACTTAGAGCTGAGGCCAGCAAGCGTGTAATTAGACAATAGTTTCTAAAAGCTGAAAAAAAAGAGTTAACTCTTTATGAAATGATACTTGTTACGGTTTTCTTGGAGCCCTTCTTAGGCGCTGGCTTGCTGGTTCAGGCATTGCTGCTGGGAAATAAACTCTTCACAACAAAATAACTAATGCTTCTGTAACAATGTGCTTTATTAGTGTCATTACATCATGTGCTTTATTAGTGTCATTACATATCATGTGCTTTATTAGTGTCATTACATCATGTGCTTTATTAGTGTCATTACATCATGTGCTTTATTAGTGTTATTATATATCGTGCTTTACATCATGTGCTTTATTAGTGTCATTACATTATGTGCTTTATTAGTGTCATTATATATCATGCTTTACATCATGTGCTTTATTAGTGTCATTACATATTGTGTGCTTTACATTATGTGCTTTATTAGTGTCATTGCGTCATGTGCTTTATTAGTGTCATTACACATCATGTGCTTTATTAGTGTCATTACATACCATGTGCTTTATTAGTGTCATTAGATCATGTGCTTTATTAGTGTCATTGCATATCATGTGCTTTATTAGTGTCATTGCATCATGTTCTTTATTAGTGTCATTACAGATCATGTGCTTTATTAGTGTCATTGCATCATGTGCTTTATTAGTGTCATTACATATCATGTGCTTTATTAGTGTCATTACATTATGTGCTTTATTAGTGTCATTACATCATGTGCTTTATTAGTGTCATTACATCATGTGCTTTATTAGTGTCATTACATATCACATGCTTTATTAGTGTCATTACATATCATGTGTTTATTAGTGTCATTACATATCATGTGTTTATTAGTGTCATTACATCATGTGCTTTATTAGTGTCATTACATCATGTGCTTTATTAGTATCATTGCATCATGTGCTTTATTAGTGTCATTACATTATGTGCTTTATTAGTGTCATTACATCATGTGCTTTATTAGTGTCATTACATCATGTGCTTTATTAGTGTCATTCCATATCACATGCTTTATTAGTGTCATTGCATATCATGTGTTTATTAGTGTCATTACATCATGTGCTTTATTAGTGTCATTACATCATGTGCTTTATTAGTATCATTGCATCATGTGCTTTATTAGTATCATTGCATTGTGTACTTTATTAGTGTCATTGCCTCGGGCACACCGTACCAACTGGAAATGAATAGATTATTTGATAAGGATGTCCAGAGAACAGTAATTCAGACCACGCAGCAAATGAGTCTAAAACTATTCTCCTTTATTAAAAGACACACAACATGTCTTATAGGCAACAAATACAGTATCCAGGGTTAACAAGTGACGTATTCATAACTACATCATATCATACCATATTTCATGAACAAAAGAAGCTTATTGAAATTATAAAGAGAAAGAGGAGTATGAAGGAGTATGCCTTATAACAGTAGCAAAGATACATCTGTGCGCATAGCTCAGTCCAAAGCAAGGCCGTTTGGCCATCTTACCTAGATAACGAACTTCCAGGCGCTTTGCCAGGAACATTTGCAAAGCCAATAAAACTAATACAATTCTTATTAACCTCAGCATATTTCTCACCAGATGAGTACACACCCCGATACAATCACAATTATGTCCAAATAAAACTTCTTTCACCTTTATGTAAACATCAAAATTCCTTTAGCTTAACTTATCCTATGTAATTTAAAACCAAGAAAAAACATTGTTGATATATAATACAAACTAAATACATTGATACTTTACAGAGAATAATTCACAGCTTCTCTATATAATTTAAATGATACTTCATGAATACTAAGCAAGTGAAAACTGCTAGACTTCATCAATAGGCTGAATGGCTATGCTAAAACGTATGCTAAGTCCTGCCCTGTAGCAAAAATGAAAAAATAAAACAGTCAATAAAAATATTTTCTTTAAAATGAATTTCTTTACACTGTCACTTGGAACTACTAAAAATAAAAGAACCTAGTGTTGCTTTATTCTGCAAAGCTACTATCTGTAATGTTTATAATTCTCCAACTATGATCCTTGCATGGTATTCAGGATGTATCCATAGCTGGGCTTAGCACTGTGGTCAAGGTGTATCTAGAGTTAGGACTTGCACTGTGGTCAGGAAATATCCATAGATGGAACTTGCATGGTGGTTAGGATGTGGACAAAGCTAGGACTTGTTTATTGGTCAGGCTGTAGCCATAGTTGAGACTTGCAGGGTGATCAGGCTGTAGCCATATCTGGGACTTGCAGGGTGATCAGGCTGTAGCCATAGCTGTGACCCATTAGTCAGAATGAATCCATAGCTGCAACTTGCCCATTAGTCAGGCTGTATCCATAGCTATAACATGTCTATTGGTCAGGCTGTGTCCATAGCTGCAACTTGCCCATTAGTCAGGCTGTATCCATAGGTATTACTTGCTCATTAGTCAGGATGTATCCATAGCTGCAACTTGCCCATTGGTCAGGCTGTATCTATAGCTACAACTTGCTCATTAGTCAGGCTGTATCCATAGCTATAACTTGTTTATTGGTCAGGCTGTATCCATAGCTACAACTTGCCCATTAGTCAGGCTGTATCCACAGCTATAACTTGTCTATTGGTCAGGCTGTATCTATAGCTACAACTTGCCCATTAGTCAGGCTGTATCCATAGCTATAACTTGCCCATTAGTCAGGATGTATCCATATCTGGGATATGCCCATTGGCCAGGCTGTATCTATAGCTGGGACTTGCATGGTGGCCAGGATGTATTAAGAGCTGGGACTTGCATAGTGGTCAGAATGTAGCCATAGCTGGGATTTGCACAGTGGTCAGGGTGTATCTAAAGCTTTGACTTGCCCATTGGTCAGAGTGTAGTCATAGCTGGGACTTGCTCATTGGTCACAATGTATCCATAGCTATGACTTACCCATTGGTCAGGATGTATCCATAGCTGTGACTTGCCGATTGGTAAGACTGTATCCATAGCTTTGACTTGCCCATTAGTCAGGCTGTATTCATAGCTATAACTTGCTCATTAGTCAGGCTGTATCCATAGCTACATCTTGCCCATTAATCAGGCTGTATCCATAGCTACATCTTGCCCATTATTCAGGCTGTATTCATAGCTATAACTTGCTTATTAGTCAGGCTGTATCCATAGCTACATCTTGCCCATTAATCAGGCTGTATCCATAGCTACATCTTGCCAATTAGCCAGGCTGTATTCATAGCTATAACTTGCCCATTAGTCAGGCTGTATTCATAGCTATAACTTGCTTATTAGTCAGGCTGTATCCATAGCTATATCTTGCCCATTAGTCAGGCTGTATTCATAGCTGCATTTTGCCCACTGGTCAAGCTGTATCTATAGCTGGGACTTGCATGGTGGCCAGGATGTATTAAGAGCTGGGGCTTGCATAGTGGTCAGAATGTAGCTATAGCTAGGATTTGCACAGTGATCAGGGTGTATCCAAAGATTCAACTTGCCCATTAGTCAGAGTGTAGTCCTAGCTGGGACTTGCTCATTGGTCACAATGTATCTATAGCTATGACATGCCCATTGGTAAGACTGTATCCATAGATGGGACTTGCTCATTGGTCACAATATATCCATAGCTATGACATGCCCATTGGTAAGACTGTATCCATAGCTGTGACTTGCCCATTGGTAAGACTGTATCCATAGCTGTGACTTGCCCATTAGTCAGGATGTATCCATAGCTGTGAATTGCCCATTAGTAAGGCTGTATCCATAGCTGTAACTTGCCCATTGGTCAGGGTGTATCCATAGCTGCAACTTGCCTATTGGTCAGGCTGTATCCATAGCTGTGACTTGCCTATTGGTAAGGCTGTATCCATAGCTGCAATTTGCCCATTGGTTAGGCTGTATTCATAGCTATAACTTGCCCATTGGTCAGGCTGTATCCATAGCTGCAACTTGCCCATTGGTCAGGCTGTATCCAAAGCTGCAACTTGTCCATGGGTCAGGCTGTAGCTATAGCTGGAACTTGCCTGGTGGCCAGGATGTATAAATAGCTGGGACTTGCATAGTGGTCAGAATGTAGCCATAGCTGGGATTTGCACAGTGGTCAGGGTGTATCCACAGCTTCGACTTGCACATTGGTCAGAGTGTAGACATTGCTGGGACTTGCTCATTGGTCAGAGTGTAAACAAAGCTATGACTTGTTAAGTGGTCAGGGTGTAAGCATAGCTGGGACTTGCTCATTGGTCAGGATGTATCCATATCTATGACTTGCCCATTGGTCAGGATGTATCCATAGCTGGGACTTGCTCATTGGTCAGGATGTATCCATAGCCATGACTTGCTCATTGGTCATGATGTATCCATAGCTTTGACTTGCCCATTGGTCAGGATGTATCCATAGCTGTGACTTGCCCATTGGTTAGGCTGTATCTATAGCTGGGCCTAGCCAATTGGTCAGGCTGTATCTATAGCTTGGCCTTGCACAGTGTTCTGTATATAAACATAGCTGGGACTTTATTAGTGTCATTACATCATGTACTTTATTAGTGTCATTACATCATGTTCTTTATTAGTGTCATTACATCATGTTCTTTATTAGTGTCATTACATATCATGTGTTTTATTAGTGTCATTACATCATGTGCTTTATTAGTGTCATTTCATCATGTGCTTTATTAGTGTCATTACATCATGTGCTTTATTAGTGTCATTTCATCATGTGCTTTATTAGTGTCATTACATCATGTGCTTTATTAGTGTCATTTCATCATGTGTTTTATTAGTGTCATTACATATCATGTGCTTTATTAGTGTCATTAGATATCATGCTTTATTAGTGTCATTACATCATATGCTTTATAAGTGTAATTACATCATGTGCTTTATTAGTGTCATGGCGTCATGTGCTTTATTAGTATCATTGCGTCATGTGCTTTATTCGTGTCATTACATATCATGTGCTTTATTAGTGTCATTACATATCATGCTTTATTAGTGTCATTACATCATATGCTTTATAAGTGTCATTATATCATGTGCTTTATTAGTGTCATTACACATCATGTGTTTTATTAGTGTCATTACACCATGTGCTTTATTAGTGTCATTACATCATGTGCTTTATTAGTGTCATTTCATCATGTGCTTTATTAGTGTCATTGCATCATGTGCTTTATTAGTGTCATTACATATCATGTGCTTTATTAGTGTCATTACATATCATGCTTTATTAGTGTCATTACATCATATGCTTTATAAGTGTCATTACATCATGTGCTTTATTAGTGTCATGGCGTCATGTGCTTTATTAGTATCATTGCATCATGTGCTTTATTCGTGTCATTACATATCATGTGCTTTATTAGTGTCATTACATATCATGCTTTATTAGTGTCATTACATCATATGCTTTATAAGTGTCATTACATCATGTGCTTTATTAGTGTCATTACATATCATGCTTTATTAGTGTCATTACATCATATGCTTTATAAGTGTCATTACATCATGTGCTTTATTAGTGTCATTACACATCATGTGCTTTATTAGTGTCATTACACCATGTGCTTTATTCGTGTCATTACATACCATGTGTTTTATTAGTGTCATTACATCATGTGCTTTATTAGTGTCATTTCATCATGTGCTTTATTAGTGTCATTACATATCATGTGCTTTATTAGTGTCATTACATATCATGCTTTATTAGTGTCATTACATCATATGCTTTATAAGTGTCATTACATCATGTGCTTTATTAGTGTCATGGCGTCATGTGCTTTATTAGTATCATTGCGTCATGTGCTTTATTCGTGTCATTACATATCATGTGCTTTATTAGTGTCATTACATATCATGCTTTATTAGTGTCATTACATCATATGCTTTATAAGTGTCATTACATCATGTGCTTTATTAGTGTCATTACACATCATGTGCTTTATTAGTGTCATTACACCATGTGCTTTATTCCTGTCATTACATACCATGTGCTTTATTAGTGTCATTACATATCATGTGCTTTATTAGTGTCATTACATCATGTGCTTTATTAGTGTCATTATACATCATGTGCTTTATTGGTGTCATTTCATATCATGTGCTTTATTAGTGTCATTACATATCATGCGCTTTATTAGTGTCATTACATAATGTGCTTTATTAGTGTCATTACATATCATGTGCTTTATTATTGTCATTACACATCATGTGCTTTATTAGTGTAATTTCATCATGTGCTTTATTAGTGTCATTACATATCATGCTTTATTAGTGTCATTACATATCATGTGCTTTATTAGTGTCATTGCATCATGTGCTTTATTAGTGTCATTACATATCATGCTTTATTAGTGTCATTACATATCATGCTTTATTAGTGTCATTACATATCATGTGCTTTATTAATGTCATTGCTTCATATGCTTTATTAGTGTCATTGCCTCATGTGCTTTATTAGTGTCATTACATCATGTGCTTTATTAGTGTCATTAGATCATGTGCTTTATTAGTGTCATTACATATCATGTGCTTTATTAGTGTCATTACATCATGTGCTTTATTAGTGTCATTACAAATCATGTGCTTTATTAGTGTCATTACATATCATGTGCTTTATTAGTGTCATTACATCATGTGCTTTATTAGTGTCATTACATATCATGTGCTTTATTAGTGTCATTACATCATATGCTTTATTAGTGCCATTACAAATCATGTGCTTTATTAGTGTCATTACAAATCATGTGCTTTATTAGTGTCATTACATCATGTGCTTTATTAGTGTCATTACATATCATGTGCTTTATTAGTGTCATTGCATCATGTGCTTTATAAGTGTCATTACACATCATGAGCTTTATTAGTGTCATTACATATCATGTGGTGTATTAGTTTCATTACATATCATGTGGTGTGCTTTATTAGTGTCATTACACATGTGCTTTATTAGTGTCATTACATTAGTGTCATTACATCATGTGCTTTATTATTGTCATTACATCATGTGCTTTATTAGTGTCATTACAGCATGTGCTTTATTAGTGTCATTACATATCATGTGCTTTATTAGTGTCATTACATATCATGTGCTTTATTAATGTCATTACATATCATGTGCTTTATTAGTTTCATTACACATCATGTGCTTTATTAGTTTCATTACATCATGTGCTTTATTAATGTCATTACATATCATGTGCTTTATTAGTTTCATTACACATCATGTGCTTTATTAGTGTCATTACATCATGTGCTTTATTAGTGTCATATAGTGATGTTGCGAACCTAAAATTTTCAGTTCGCGAACGGCGAACGTGGACTTCCGCAAATGTTCGCGAACCGGGCGAACCGCCATAGACTACAATAGGCCGGCAAATTTTAAAACCCACAGGGACTCTTTCTGGCCACAATAGTGATGGAAAAGTTGTTTCAAGGGGACTAACACCTGGACTGTGGCATGACGGAGGAGGATCCATGGCAAAACTCCCATAGAAAATTACATAGTTGATGCAGAGTCTGGTTTTAATCCATAAAGTGCATAAATCACCTAACATTCCTAAATTGTTTGGTATAACATGCTTTGAAACATCAGGTATGATGTTTTATCGATCAGGTAGTGTAAGGGTTATGCCCCCTTCACAGTGACAGACCAAACGCACCGCAAAAAAAACGCAAACAGTCCATTTGCACAACCGCAAACTCCCCATTTGCACAAGGTTGTATACCAAGCTAGCCATGTCCCGTTACTTGTCCTCACTGATGTCATTGAAGGTCTCTTCCCCCACCCAGCCACGTACAACACCAAGGGTCCCCGAAAGGTGACAACAAGCCCCCTGGGACGCCTGCTGTGTTTGGTCTTCCACCTCCTCAAAGCCACCTTCCTTCTCTGACTCCTCCTCTTTAGACTCCTCTCTCTGGGTTGCCTCTCTCTGCGTTATTATAAGGTGTGTTAAGTAGTACTATTCCTATCAGTTTAATCCCTGTTATGTGCTTTTTTTTTGGTTTGGTTTTTGAAGCCACAGTGCAGCACCAGAGGCCCGAAAAATTAGGCATGTACACATGCCTGAAAAATTAGTTATTGTTGCAGCCGCTGCTGTAGAAGCGGCCAGAAAAATTGATGTTTGTTTCCCAGGCAGAAAGTGCCCTAAAACATTGCGGCTTGAACCCTAGTTGGTGGCGGATAAGTCACACAAGTCATCCGGCATTCAGAGATAAAATACAGCAGCGTGTGGACCATTTTTAGCCCAAGGCAGCTCATCTCATCAGGCCTTTTTTAGTCGAATGTATCGCCCACTGTCAGTCCCTTCGGGATCCATCCCTCATTCATCTTAATAAAGATGAGGTAATCTAGACTTTTTTGACCTAGGCGACTTCTCTTCTCAGTGAAAATACCTCCTGCTGCACTAAAGGTCCTTTCTGACAGGACACTTGAAGCGGGGCAGGCCAGAAGTTCTATCGCAAATTGGGATAGCTCAGGCCACAGGTCAAGCCTGCACACCCAGTAGTCAAGGGGTTCATCGCTCCTCAGAGTGTCGATATCTGCAGTTAAGGCGAGGTAGTCTGCTACCTGTCGGTCGAGTCGTTCTCTGAGGGTGGACCCCGAAGGGCTGTGGCGATGCGTAGGACTTAAAAAGCCCTGCATGTCCTCCATTAACAACACGTCTGTAAAGCGTCCTGTCCTTGCCGGCGTGGTCATGGGAGGAGGAGGATTACTTTCACCTCTTCCCCTGTTAGATTCCCGTTGTGCTGTGACATCACCCTTATACGCTGTGTAAAGCATACTTTTTAATTTATTTTAAAACTGCTGCATCCTTTCGGACTTGTGGTAATTCGGTAACATTTCAGGCACTTTCTGCTTATACCGGGGATCTAGTAGCGTGGACACGCCTTTTTATACGAGGGTCCCTCAACAGGCACGACAGCATGAAAGACCCCATTTGCACAAGGTTGGATGCCGAGCTACTCATGTCCCGTTCCTCGTCCTCAGTGATCTCACTGAAGGTATGTTCTTCCCCCCAGCCACGTACAACACCACGGGTACCAGATAGGTGACAACGAGCACCCTGGGATGCCTGTTGTGGTTGGTCTTCCTCCTCCTCCTCAAAGCCACATTCCTCCTCTGACTCCTCTTCCTGACAATCCTCTTCCAGCATTGCCGCAGGTCCAGCAAGCGATGCTGATAAGGCTGTTTCTGGTGGTGATGCTGACCACAACTCTTCCTCTTCACGCTCATCTATGGCCTGATCCAGCACTCTTTGCAGGGAACGCTCCAGGAAGAAAACAAATGGTATGATGTCGCTGATGGTGCCTTCGGTGCGATTGACTAGGTTTGTCACCTCCTCAAAAGGACGCATGAGCCTACAGTCATTGCGCATGAGCGTCCAGTAACGTAGCAAAAAAATTCCCAGCTCCGCAGAGACTGTCCTAGCACCCCGGTCATACAAATAGTCGTTAATGACTTTTTCTTGTTGGATCAGGCGGTCGAACATTAGGAGTGTTGAATTCCAACGTGTCGGGCTGTCGCAAATCAAGCGCCTCACTGGTATGTTGCTTCGCCACTGGATATCTGAAAAGTGCACCATGGCCATGTAGGAACGCCTGATATGGCCACACACCTTCCTGGCCTGCTTCAGGACGTCCTGTAAGCCTGGGTACTTATGCACAAAGCATTGTACGATCAGATTACACACATGTGCCATGCACGGCACATGTGTCAACTTGCCCAAATTCAAATCCGCCAACAAATTTCTTCCGTTATCA
Source organism: Bombina bombina (assembly GCF_027579735.1). Classification (NCBI taxonomy): domain Eukaryota; kingdom Metazoa; phylum Chordata; class Amphibia; order Anura; family Bombinatoridae; genus Bombina; species Bombina bombina. Next base: position 1,154,759,686 of record NC_069504.1, read on the forward strand.
CAAACCACTTTTTCCGATCTCCAGTTGGTGCGGAGTCGGCCACTGATCCACCTGTGCATTCAGGGCGGACAGGAGTGCTGGTCCGGTGTGACTCTCTGCTTTCAGGCAAGTCAACCCCAAGACGGCGTGACACTGCTGTATCCGGGATGTGGAATAGTACCTGGGGAGCTGGGGGGTGCCGTTGATGTGGAGCAAGACGCAGCAGCAGAAGAGGACTCAGTCGAGGAGGTTATGGAAGAGGATGGAGTAGGAGGAGTAGAGGAGGTGGCAGAAGGCCTGCCTAAAAGTTGTGGCGGTGTCACCAACTCCTCTGCAGAGCCACACATTCCATGCTTGGCAGCCGTCAGCAGGTTTACCCAATGCGCAGTGTAAGTGATATAACTGCCCTGACCATGCTTTGCAGACCAGGTATCAGTGGTCAGATGGACCCTTGCCCCAACACTGTGTGCCAGACATGCCATTACTTCCTTTTGCGCAATCGAGTACAGGTTGGGGATTGCTTTTTGTGCAAAGAAATTTTGGCCAGGTACCTTCCACTGCGGTGTCCCAATAGCTACAAATTATTGGAACGCCTCAGACTCCACCAGCTTGTATGTTAAAAGCTGGCGGGCTAAGAGTTCAGACAAGCCAGCTATTAGATGCCGGGCAAGGGGGTGACTTTGTGACATTGGCTTCTTACGCTCAAACATGTCCTTGACAGACGCCTGACTGTGGGCAGATGAGCAGGAACTGCTCAAGGTGAGAGATGGAGTGGCGGATGGTTGAGAGGGGGTAAGGAGGACAGCAGTGGTTGACGTGGCTGAAGATGCTGGACCAGAAGGAGGATGGCGGCTTTGAGTTTGTGTGCTGCTTGTACTCATGTGTTGATCCCATAGGCATTTGTGATGTGTGATCATGTGCCTTCACAAAGCAGTTGTACCTAGGTGGGTGTTGGACTTCCCAAGACTCAGTTTCTTTTGGCACAGATTGCAAATGGCATTGCTGTTGTCAGAGGCAGAAACACACAAAAAATGCCACACTGCTGAGCTCTGCAAAGACGGCATTCTGGTGGTGGCAACAGCATGCGTTGATTGGCGCAGCATGCGTTGATTGGCGTGCTGTCTGGCTGACCCCGGGTGCCGATGCATGCTGTCTGACTGTGCTACTAGCTCTTTGCGACGACCTCCCCCTGCTTCCAACTCGTCTCCTCCTCCTCTCTGTCTCCCCATCTGAACTTTCCCCCTGTTCTTCTTCTCTTCTAGCGGGCACCAACGTGACATCCATGGACGCATCGTCATCATCAACCGCTTCACTTGTATCTGACAACTCAGCAAAGAGAGCAGCAGCGGGTACAACATCATCATCATCACACCGTACGTCCATGTGTGTAATGCTGCCTGACTGAGACATATCCCTGTTATCTACATCCTCTGGCAATAATGGTTGCGCATCACTATCACTCATTTCTTCCAACTGATGTGTCAATAACTCCTCTGACAGATCAAGTGAAGCGGCTGTGGTGCTAGTGTTGGTGGCGGCGGCAGGCGTGCGAGTGGTAACTTGAGAGGTGCCCGAAGCTAAGCTGGAGGAGGATGGTGCGTCAAGGTTCCGAGCGGAAGCTGTAGAAGATTGGGTGTCCTGTGTTAGCCAGTCAACTATGTCCTCAGAACTGTTCGAGTTCAGGGTATGTGGCCTCTGAACACTGGGCATTATTGTAGGGCCAAAGGGAATCACAGCACCATGATAACGACGGCCCCTGCGGGGTGGCCTGCCTCTGCCTGTCATTTTTTTTTTCGATTAGTGGTACTATGCGTGCAAGCTACTGTGGCAACAGATATGAGTGGCACTGTGCACTGGCAGAAGTTGGCAGAGTAGACGCTGTAGGCCTGACACACACGCTTGCAGACAACTAACTGCTATTCAATCTATTACAGTCAAAATTTTATTTTTTTTAAATGTACACTACTGTTACACCAGATATGAGTTGCACTGGTGTGACACTGTGCCCTGGCAGGCCCTGAAACGCACACGCATGAAGGAAACTGACTGCTATTATTTCACAGTCAAAAAAGTGTTGTTTTTTTTTAAATGTACACTACTGTTACACCAGATATGAGTTGCACTGGGGTGACACTGTGCCCTGGCAGGCACTGAAACGCACACGCGTGAAGGAAACTGACTGCTATTATTTCACAGTCAAAAAAGTGTTGTTTTTTTTTAACTGTACACTACTGTTACACCAGATATGAGTGGTGGCACTGGGCAAGTGGGCACAGTATTCGCTGTGAGTCTGACACACACGCTGGCAAAAAAGCAGACTGATGTTCTAGCCCTAAAAAGGGCTTTTTGGGGTGCTGTCCTTACAGCAGAGATCAGATGAGTCCTTCAGGACTTTAGTGGACACTGAATACACTAGCCTAGCTATTGATTTCCCTATTAAATCAGCATCAGCTACACTGTCCCTCCTCTCACTAAGAATGCAGCTTCCGAATAAATCTAAAATGGATGCTGTCCAGGAGGTGGGAGAGTCTGGGAGGGAGGGTCTACTGCTGATTGGCTGGAATGTGTCTGCTGACTGTAAGGTACAGGGTCAAAGTTTACTCAATGATGATGAATAGGGGGCGGACCGAACATCGCATATGTTCTCCGTTCGCGGCGAACGCAAACATGTTATGTTCGCCGGGAACTATTCTCCGGCTAACTATTCGCGACATCACTAGTGTCATTACATCATGTGCTTTATTAGTGTCATTACATATCATGCGCTTTATTAGTGTCAGTACATCATGTGCTTTATTAGTGTCTTTACATCATGCGCTTTATTAGTGTCTTTACATATGTGCTTTATTAGTGTCATTACATATCATGTGCTTTATTAGTTTCATTACATATTATGTGGTGTGCTTTATTAGTGTCATTACACAGCATGTGCTTTATTAGTGTCATTATCTGTAAGTGTCATAATCTGTCATGTGCTTAATTAGTGTCATTACATCATGTGCTTTAATAGAGTCATTACATCATAAGCTTTATTAGTGTCATTACTTATCATGTGCTTTGTTAGTGTCATTGCATATCATGTGCTTTATTAGTGTCATTACATATTGTGTGCTTTATTAGTGTCATTAGATATCATGTGCTTTATTAGTGTTATTACATATCATGTGCTTTATTAGTGTCATTACATATAATGTGCTTTATTAGTGTCATTACATCATGTGCTTTATTAGTGTCATTACATATCATGTGCTTTATTAGTGTCATTACATCATGTGCTTTATTAGTGTCATTACACATCATGTGCTTTATTAGTGTCATTACATATCATGTGCTCTATTTGTGTCATTACATCATGTGCTTTATTAGTTTCATTACATATCATGTGCGTTATTAGTGTCATTACATATAATGTGCTTTATTAGTGTCATTACATATCATGTGCTCTATTTGTGTCATTACATCATGTGCTTTATTAGTTTCATTACACATCATGTGCTTTATTAGTGGCAATACATATCATGTGCTTTATTAGTTTCATTACGTATCATGTGCTTTATTAGTGTCATTACATATCATGTGCTCTATTTGTGTCATTACATCATGTGCTTTATTAGTGTCATTACATATCATGTGCTTTATTAGTGTCATTACATCATGTGCTTTATTAGTGTCATTACACATCATGTGCTTTATTAGTGTCATTACATATCATGTGCTCTATTTGTGTCATTACATCATGTGCTTTATTAGTTTCATTACATATCATGTGCTTTATTAGTGTCATTACATATAATGTGCTTTATTAGTGTCATTACATATCATGTGCTCTATTTGTGTCATTACATCATGTGCTTTATTAGTTTCATTACACATCATGTGCTTTATTAGTGGCAATACATGTCATGTGCTTTATTAGTTTCATTACGTATCATGTGCTTTATTAGTGTCATTACATATCATGTGCTCTATTTGTGTCATTACATCATGTGCTTTATTATTGTCATTACATATCATGTGCTTTATTAGTGTCATTACACATCATGTGCTTTATTAGTGTCATTACACATCATGTGCTTCATTAGTATCATTACATATCATGTGCTCTATTGGTGTCATTACATCATGTGCTTTATTAGTTTCATTACATATCATGTGCTTTATTAGTGTCATTACATATAATGTGCTTTATTAGTGTCATTACATATCATGTGCTCTATTGGTGTCATTACATCATGTGCTTTATTAGTTTCATTACACATCATGTGCTTTATTAGTGTCATTACATCATGTGCTTTATTAGTATCATTATCATGTGCTTTATTAGTGTAATTACATATCATGTGCTTTATTAGTGTCATTATATATCATGTGCTTTATTAGTGTCATTGCATCATGTGCTTTATTAGTGTCATTACATATCATGTGCTTTATTAGTATCATTACATCATGTGCTTTATTAGTGTCATTACATCATGTGTTTTATTAGTGTCATAACATCATGTGCTTTATTAGTGTCATTGCATATTGTGTGCTTTATTAGTGTCATTGCATATCATGTGCTTTATTAGTGTCATTGCATATTGTGTGCTTTATTACTGTCATTGCATATTGTGTGCTTTATTAGTGTCATTACATCATGTGCTTTATTAGTGTCATTACATATCATGTGCTTTATTAGTTGTATTACATATTATGTGCTTTATTAGTGTCATTACATATAATGTGCTTTATTAGTGTCATTACATATCATGTGCTTTATTACTTTCATTACACATCATGTGCTTTATTAGTGTCATTACATCATGTGCTTTATTAGTATCATTATCATGTGCTTTATTAGTGTAATTACATATCATGTGCTTTATTAGTGTAATTACATATCATGTGCTTTATTAGTGTCATTACATATCATGTGCTTTATTAGTGTCATTGCATCATGTGCTTTATTAGTGTCATTACATATCATGTGCTTTATTAGTATCATTACATAATGTGTTTTATTAGTGTCATTACATATCATGTGCTTTATTAGTGTCATTACACATCATGTGCTTTATTAGTGTCATTACATCATGTGCTTTATTAGTTTTATTACACATCATGTGCTTTATTAGTGTCATTACAGCATGTGCTTTATTAGTGTCATTACATCATGTGCTTTATTAGTGTCATTGTATATCATGTGCTTTATTAGTGTCATTGCATCATGTGCTTCATTAGTGTCATTGCATATCATGTGCTTTATTAGTGTCATTACATATTGTGTACTTTATTACTGTCATTGCATATTGTGTGCTTTATTAGTGTCATTACATATTGTGTGCTTTATTAGTGTCATTACATATCATGTGCTTTAATAGTGTCATTACATATCATGTGCTTTATTAGTCTCATTACATATCATGTGCTTTATTAGTGTCATTACATATCATGTGCTTTATTTGTGTCATTACATCATGTGCTTTATTTGTGTCATTACATATCATGTGCTTTATTAGTGTCATGGCATCATGTGCTTTATTAGTGTAATACCTCATGTGCTTTATTAGTGTCATTACATCATATGCTTTATTAGTGTCATTACATACCATGTGCTTTATTAGTGTCATTACATCATGTGCTTTATTAGTGTCATTACATATCATGTGCTTTATTAGTGTCATTACATCATGTGCTTTATTAATGTCATTACATATCATGTGCTCTATTAGTGTCATTGCATATCATATGCTTTATTAGTGTAATTTCATATAATGTGCCTAGAGGCAGAACTTTTTTTCACTTTCTGCGATGACATTTTTCTTAGTCAAAATTTTTCTGTAGGTCATTTTGAAATTAAATACAATTTTAAACTAGGCAGTTATACTTAAGCACCTGCACAATTGCAATATATTAATTAACTGGAGAATACAGGGAGTGCAGAATTATTAGTCAAATTAGTATTTTGACCACATCATCCTCTTTATGCATGTTGTCTTACTCCAAGCTGTATAGGCTCGAAAGCCTACTACCAATTAAGCATATTAGGTGATGTGCATCTCTGTAATGAGAAGGGGTGTGGTCAGGTGTGCATAATTATTAGGCAACTTCCTTTCCTTTGGCAAAATGGGTCAAAAGAAGGACTTGACAGGCTCAGAAAAGTCAAAAATAGTGAGATATCTTGCAGAGGGATGCAGCACTCTTAAAATTGCAAAGCTTCTGAAGCGTGATCATCGAACAATCAAGCGTTTCATTCAAAATAGTCAACAGGGTCGCAAGAAGCGTGTGGAAAATCCAAGGCGCAAAATAACTGCCCATGAACTGAGAAAAGTCAAGCGTGCAGCTGCCAAGATGCCACTTGCCACCAGTTTGGCCATATTTCAGAGCTGCAACATCACTGGAGTGCCCAAAAGCACAAGGTGTGCAATACTCAGAGACATGGCCAAGGTAAGAAAGGCTGAAAGACGACCACCACTGAACAAGACACACAAGCTGAAACGTCAAGACTGGGCCAAAAAATATCTCAAGACTGATTTTTCTAAGGTTTTATGGACTGATGAAATGAGAGTGAGTCTTGATGGGCCAGATGGATGGGCCCGTGGCTGGATTGGTAAAGGGCAGAGAGCTCCAGTCCGACTCAGACGCCAGCAAGGTGGAGGTGGAGTACTGGTTTGGGCTGGTATCATCAAAGATGAGCTTGTTGGGGCCTTTTCGGGTTGAGGATGGAGTCAAGCTCAACTCCCAGTCCTACTGCCAGTTTCTGGAAGACACCTTCTTCAAGCAGTGGTACAGGAAGAAGTCTGCATCCTTCAAGAAAAACATGATTTTCATGCAGGACAATGCTCCATCACACGCGTCCAAGTACTCCACAGCGTGGCTGGCAAGAAAGGGTATAAAAGAAGAAAATCTAATGACATGGCCTCCTTGTTCACCTGATCTGAACCCCATTGAGAACCTGTGGTCCATCATCAAATGTGAGATTTACAAGGAGGGAAAACAGTACACCTCTCTGAACAGTGTCTGGGAGGCTGTGGTTGCTGCTGCACGCAATGTTGATGGTGAACAGATCAAAACAATGACAGAATCCATGGATGGCAGGCTTTTGAGTGTCCTTGCAAAGAAAGGTGGCTATATTGGTCACTGATTTGTTTTTGTTTTGTTTTTGAATGTCAGAAATGTATATTTGTGAATGTTGAGATGTTATATTGGGTTCACTGGTAAAAATAAATAATTGAAATGGGTATATATTTGTTTTTTGTTAAGTTGCCTAATAATTATGCACAGTAATAGTCACCTGCACACACAGATATCCCCCTAAAATAGCTATAACTAAAAACAAACTAAAAACTACTTCCAAAACTATTCAGCTTTGATATTAATGAATTTTTGGGGTTCATTGAGAACATGGTTGTTGTTCCATAATAAAATTAATCCTCAAAAATACAACTTGCCTAATAATTCTGCACTCCCTGTAAAGCAATTTTTAAGGTTTTATATATTATATTGTAGCAGTAAAAAAGAGGCAGTAATCAATCAATGTGCTGCTGCTTTGCAGTGCTACCCCATATTTGACTGTTCTCTTCAAACAGTGCTTACCTGTGGTTGCACTGTGTTAAGGAAAATGTACAGTGCAGCCAGAGCAAAGCGCTGTTGTGGAGAAGCGCTGCAAAGCAATAGAGTTAACGGTTCCCTCATGTGTCCCATTCTTTCTGCAGACATGCTGCATTTTCTGCGATGACATCTCAGATCACAGCATGTTCTGCCTTGGGGATGTGCTTTATTAGTGTCTTTACATATGTTCTTTATTAGTGTCATTACATATCATGTGTTTTATTAGTTTCATTACATATCATGTGGTGTGCTTTATTAGTGTCATTACACATCATGGCCTAGATTTAGAGTTTGGCGTTAGCCGTGAAAACCAGCGTTAGAGGCTCCTAACGCTGGTTTTAGGCTACCGCCGGTATTTGGAGTCACTCAAAATGGGGTCTAACGCTCACTTTTCAGCCGCGACTTTTCCATACCGCAGATCCCCTTACGTCAATTGCGTATCCTATCTTTTCAATGGGATTTTTCTAACTCCGGCATTTAGAGTCGTTTCTGAAGTGAGCGTTAGAACTCTAACGACAAAACTCCAGCCGCAGGAAAAAAGTCAGTAGTTAAGAGCTTTCTGGGCTAACGCCGGTTTATAAAGCTCTTAACTACTGTACTCTAAAGTACACTAACACCCATAAACTACCTATGTACCCCTAAACCGAGGTCCCCCCACATCGCCGACACTCGAATAATTTTTTTAACCCCTAATCTGCCGACCGCCACCTACGTTATCCTTATGTACCCCTAATCTGCTGCCCCTAACACCGCCGACCCCTGTATTATATTTATTAACCCCTAACCTGCCCCCCACAACGTCGCCTCCACCTACCTACACTTATTAACCCCTAATCTGCCGACCACAAAGCGCCGCCACCTACGTTATCCTTATGTACCCCTAATCTGCTGCCCCTAACACCGCCGACCCCTGTATTATATTTATTAACCCCTAATCTGCCCCCCTCAACGTCGCCTCCACATGCCTGGACCTCTTCAGCCCCCCGCTTGGGCTTGGATCAGGACATCGGAGGAGCTCTTCAGGACGGATCGGTGAACCTGGTATGGTGAAGATAAGGTAGGAAGATCTTCAGGGGCTTAGTGTTAGGTTTATTTAAGGGGGGTTTGGGTTAGATTAGGGGTATGTGGATGGTGGGTTGTAATGTTGGGGGGGGTATTGTATGTTTTTTTTTACAGGCAAAAGAGCTGTATTTCTTGGGGCATGCCCCACAAAGGGCCCTGTTCAGGGCTGGTAAGGTAAAATAGCTTTGAACTTTAGCAATTTAGAATAGGGTAGGGCATTTTTTTATTTTGGGGGGCTTTGTTATTTTATTAGGGGGCTTAGAGTAGGTGTAATTAAAATTGTTGTAATATTTTTATTATGTTTGTAAATATTTTTTTATTTTTGTAACTTAGTTCTTTTTTATTTTTTGTACTTTAGCTAGTTTATTTAATTGTATTTATTTGTAGCAATTGTATTTAATTAATTTATTGATAGTGTAGTGTTAGGTTAATTGTAGGTAATTGTAGGTAGTTTATTTAATTAATTTATTGATAGTCTAGTGTTAGGTTTATTTGTAACTTAGGTTAGGATTTCTTTTACAGGTAAATTTGTAATTATTTTAACTATTTTAGCTATTAAATAGTTCTTAACTAGTTCTTAGCTATTGTACCTGGTTAAAATAAATACAAAGTTACCTGTAAAATAAATATAAATCCTAAAATAGCTATAATATAATTATAATCTATATTGTAGCTATATTAGGATTTATTTTACAGGTAAGTATTTAGCTTTAAATAGGAATAATTTATTTAATAAGAGTTAATTAATTTCGTTAGATTTAAATTATATTTAACTTAGGGGGGTGTTAGTATTAGGGTTAGACTTAGCTTTAGGGGTTAATACATTTATTAGAATAGCGGCGAGATTCGGTCGGCAGATTAGGGGTTAATAATTGAAGTTAGGTGTCGGCGATGTTAGGGAGGGCAGATTAGGGGTTAATACTATTTATTATAGGATTAGTGAGGCGGATTAGGGGTTAATAACTTTATTATAGTAGCGCTCAGGTCCGGTCGGCAGATTAGGGGTTAATAAGTGTAGGCAGGTGGAGGCGACGTTGTGGGGGGCAGATTAGGGGTTAATAAATATAATATAGGGGTCGGCGATGTTAGGGCAGCAGATTAGGGGTACATAGGGATAATGTAAGTAGCGGCGGTTTACGGAGCGGCAGATTAGGGGTTAATAATAATATGCAGGGGTCAGCGATAGCGGGGGCGGCAGATTAGGGGTTAATAAGTGTAAGGTTAGGGGTGTTTAGACTCGGGGTACATGTTAGAGTGTTAAGTGCAGACGTAGGAAGGGTTACCGCATAGCAAACAATGGGGCTGTGTTAGGAGCTGAACGCGGCTTTTTTGCAGGTGTTTGGTTTTTTTTCAGCTCAAACAGCCCCATTGTTTCCTATGGGGGAATCGTGCACAAGCACGTTTTTGAGGTTGGCCGCGTCCGTAAGCAAATCTGGTATCGAGAGTTGAAGCTGCGTTAAAAATGCTCTACGCTCCTTTTTTGGAGCCTAACGCAGCCTTTATGTGGACTCTCGATACCAGAGTTATTTTTATGGTGCGGCCAGAAAAAAGCCGGCGTTAGTTTTTCGGGTCGTTACCGACAAAACTCCAAATCTAGGCCCATGTGTTTTATTAGTTTCATTACATATCATGTGGTGTGCTTTATTAATGTCATTACACAGCATGTACTTTATTAGTGTCATTATCTGTAAGTGTCATAATCTGTCATGTGCTTTATTAGTGTCATTACATCATGTGCTTTAATAGTGTCATTACATCATAAGCTTTATTAGTGTCATTACTTATCATGTGCTTTATTAGTGTCATTGCATATCATGTGCTTTATTAGTGTCATTACATATTGTGTGCTTTACACCATGTGATTTATTAGTGTCATTAGATATCATGTGCTTTATTAGTGTAATTACATATCATGTGCTTTATTAGTGTTATTACATATCATGTGCTTTATTAGTGTCATTACATATAATGTGCTTTATTAGTGTCATTACATCATGTGCTTTATTAGTGTCATTACATATCATGTGCTTTATTAGTGTCATTACATCATGTGCTTTATTAGTATCATTACATATCATGTGCTTTATTAGTGTCATTGCATAATGTGCTTTATTAGTGTCATTACACCATGTGCTTTATTAAAGTCATTGCATCATGTGCTTAATTAGTGTCATTGCATCATGTGCTTTATTAGTGTCATTACATATCATGTGTTTTATTAGTGTCATTACACCATGTGCTTTATTAAAGTCATTGCATCATGTGCTTAATTAGTGTCATTGCATCATGTGCTTTATTAGTGTCATTGCATCATGTGCTTTATTAGTGTCATTACACATCATGTGCTTCATTAGTGTCATTACATATCATGTGCTTTATTAGTGTCATTACATATCATGTGCTTTATTAGTGTCATTACACCATGTGCTTTATTAAAGTCATTGCATCATGTGCTTAATTAGTGTCATTGCATCATGTGCTTTATTAGTGTCATTGCATCATGTGCTTTATTAGTGTCATTACATATCATGTGCTTTATTAGTGTCATTACACCATGTGCTTTATTAAAGTCATTGCATCATGTGCATTTTGCTGTTTGATTCATCTTTAAGTCTTTTCTTGTGAACTCTGATTTAATTAATCACCTTACATTAATAGCTTTTGATGCCAAAGAAGGAGTTTGAAATATTTAAGGTATGGTGTTTGGCTTCATTTGAGCGTTCTCCTGTGTGCTTTGCATGCTTATTCTATACATTCACCAACACCATCTGGAGTATAGAAATAGGGGTACTACATACCCTATATTTATATTTCTTCACTCTGTGTGTGTTTTTCCCAAATGACTTGATCAAATTGCAGTGGGTTTTGAGTGAATGGAATTTTTTTTATTCCTTAAACGTTTGCCACTTTTTAAGTCCAGAAAATACCAAATACCAAATATTCAAAGCAAAATATGAGAAGATCCAAGATATTATTGCTTTGTTCTACAGTAGAATGTATCCAGTCCCTATCGCCTACTACACTGTGATAACATAAACTCCCCTATACTCAGTGATGCACCATTATATATTGTGTGTGTTTTTGCTGTGTGGCTATAGCCTTGTGTAGTAACTAAAGGAGCGTGGTCCCAATAAAACAATAGTAAACGTTTTTTTTATTGTGCATCAGATAAAAAGCTTACAAGTGTTGGGAGGCTCACTTTCTATAGCCTCAGTCTATTTGTGGATTAAAGTGTGGAGTTTCAATATAATTACGCACAAGATATCCTGCAACCACCAGTTCATGTGGCTTGGTGCAACTGTAAAGCCTAGAACAGGAGAGTTATTTTCTTTCATAAGGTTGTGAGTCCATGAGCATTACTCCTAATATTCAACCCTAGGAGGAGGCAAAGATACCCAACATTTCACAAGCTTTTAATCCCGCTTACCACTCTGGTATCCCAGTCTTAATCTTTGTCTCCACAGGAGGACAGTGTACAATAGAGGTGTTCCAGATTCTTCTCAGACCTATGTGCGACCCGATTTTCCCCTCACAGAGCAAGGAACAGAAGTGAGGGGGACATGGAGTACTGGGCAATGACAGAAAAACTTCTGGGAGTTAGTCACAAGCCTACCTCGGGTGACTTGAGGAGTTGTCCTTTAGCTTCCTTCTGTTGGGTAAGCTTACCACAGGTGTCACTGGGACTTGTCCCTTAGGTTCCTTCTGTTGGGTCAGCTTACCACTGGTGTTACTGGGACTTGTCACTTAGGTTCCTTCTGTTAGGTCAGCTTACCACAGGTGTCACTGGGACCTGTCCCTTAGGTTCCTTCTGTTAGGTCAGCTTACCACTGGTATCACTGGGACTTGTCACTTAGCCTCATTCTGTTGGGTCAGCTTACCTCAGGTGTCACTGGGACTTGTCCCTTAGCCTTATTTTGTTGGGTCAGCTTACCACAGGTGTCACTGGGACTTGTCCCTTACCCTCCTCCTGTTGGTGTTGTGGGGACTTGTCCCTTAGCCACCTCCTTCTTGGGTCAGCTTACTACTGGTGTCACTGGGACTTGTCACTTAGCCCCATTCTGTTGGGTCACCTTACAACAGGTGTCGCAGGTACTTGTCCCTTAGCCTCATTCTGATGGCTCAGCTTACCACATGTGTAACTTCCTTCTGTTGGGTCAGCTTAACACAGGTGTCGCCGGTACTTGTCCCTTGTTCCTTCTGTTAGGTCAGCTTACCACAGATGTGGTGGGGAATTGATCCTTATCCTCCTGTTAGGTCAGCTTACCACAGGTATGGTGGCGAATTGTCCCTAAGCCTCCTCCTATTAGGTCAGCTTACCACAGTTGTGGTGGGGAATTGTTCTTTAGCCTCCGCCTGTTAGGTCAGCTTACCACAGGTGTGGTGGGGAATTGTCCATAAGCCTCCTCCTATTAGGTCAGCTTACCACAGGTGTGTTGGGGAATTGTTCCTTAGCCGCCTCCTGTTAGGTCACAGGTGTGGTGGGGAATTGTTACTTAGCCTCCTGTTAGGTCAGCTTACCAAATGTGTGGTGGGGAATTGTCAATTAGCCTCTTCCTGTGAGGTCAGATTACCACCGGTGTAGGGGGGAATTGTCCCTTACCCTTCTGTTAGGTCAGCTTACCACAGGTGTGGTGGGGAATTGTTCCTTAGCCTTCTCCTGTTAGGTCAGCTTACCACAGGTGTGGTGGGGAATTGTCCCTAAGCCTCCTCCTATTAGGTCAGCTTACCACAGGTGTGGTGGGGAATTGTCCCTAAGCCTCCTCCTATTAGGTCAGCTTACCACAGGTGTGGTGGGGAATTGTTCCTTAGCCTCCTCCTGTTAGGTCAGCTTACCACAGGTGTGGCGGGGAATTGTCCATATGCCTCCTACTGTTAGGTAAGCTTACCACAGGTGTGGCAGGGAATTATCCCTAAGCCTCCTCCTATTAGGTCAGCTTATTACAGGTGTAGTGTGGAATTGTCCCTAAGCCTCCTCCTATTACGTCAGCTTACCACAGGTGTGGTGGGGAATTGTCCCTTAGCCTCCTACTGTTAGGTCAGCTTACCACAGGTGTGGTGGGGAATTGTTATTTAGCTTCCACCTGTTAGGTCAGCTTACCACAGGTGTGGTGGGGAATTGTTCCTTAGCCTCCTGTTAGGTCAGATTACCACAGGTGTGGTCGGGAATTGTTTCTTAGCCTCCTGTTAGGTCAGCTTACCACAGGTGTGGTCGGGAATTGTTTCTTAGCCTCCTGTTAGGTCAGCTTACCACAGGTGTGGTGGGGAATTGTTCCTTAGCCTCCTGTTAGGTCAGCTTACCACAGGTGTGGTGGGGAATTGTTCCTTAGTCTCCTGTTAGGTCAGCTTACCACAGGTGTGGTGGGGAATTGTTCCTTAGTCTCCTGTTAGGTCAGCTTACCACAGGTGTGGTCGGGAATTGTTCCTTAGCTTACTGTTAGTAGAAAAGATCATAAATAAACACTGGCACATCGTCAGGGAAGACCCCATTATAGGAGACAAACTATCTATCAACCCGAAGTTCATCTATAGGCGCTCCGATAACCTTAAAACCATCCTAGCACCCAGTGAATTCAAACGTAAAACTACACATACTGTACAGAAAGATTTAATGGGAAATAAAGTTAATGTTTTTTTCCCTTGCAACTGCTGCAAATCGAAAACCAAAGAATATATATCCAGTAGCACAAAAGAACAATTTAAAATCGGAGATACCATAAGATGTACAGATAAAGGGATAATTTACCTCATTCAGTGCAGCTGCAACAAACAGTACCTAGGGAAAACGACAAGAACTCTCAGGGAAAGGATAAGGGAGCATTTGTGGCAGATTAAAAACGGGAACAAAGAAACTCACCTATACCAACATTTTAAAGAGATACATAATAATAGATTGAAAGACTTCACCTTCTGGGGTATAGTAAAAGTTAAACCAGATTGGAGGGGGGGAAATTTCGAAAATAAAATACTTAAGAAAGAAGCTGAATTAATCTATAGGCTAAAAACCCTTCACCCAATGGGCCTAAACTCAGAAATAGACGTAACCCCATTTATGTATGATTGAGGGTATCCACCATATCTACATTAGTGATGTCGCGAACAGTTCGCCGGAGAACAGTTCCCGGCGAACATAGCTTGTTTGCGTTCGCCGCAGCGGGCGAACATTAGTGATGTTGTGAACAGTTCACCGGAGAACAGTTCCCGGCGATCTTAGCTTGTTCGCGTTCGCCGCAGCGGGCGAACATATGCAATGTTCGATCCGCCCCCTATTCGTCATCATTGAGTAAACTTTGACCATGTATCTCACAGTCTGCAGACACATTTCAGCCAATCAGCAGCAGACACTCCCTCCCAGACCCTCCCAGCTCCTGGGCAGCAGCCATTTTAGATTCATTACGATACTGCATTCTTTGTGAGAGGAGGTTTAGTGCTGCTGCTGGTGATTTTATAGGGAAATTGATAGCTAGGCTAGTGTATTCAGTGTCCACTACAGTCCTGACCTACTGTGCCTACCTGCTCACTGCACCACTCATATCTGGTGTAACATTAGTGTAAATTTAAAAAAAAAAAAAACTTTTACATCAGTTTGCTATTGTAATCTATTTTCAGTTGCCAGCAGGCCTGTGTGTCAGGCTCACAGCATATACTGTGATTAATTGCTCAGTGCCACCACTCATATCTGGTGTAACATTAGTGTAAATTTATTTGTAAAAAACCTTTACATCAGTCTGCTAGTGTAATCTAATTTCAGTTGCTAGGCCAGCCTGCCACTGCCAGCCTCAGTGCCACCACTCATATCTGGTGTAACATTAGTGTAACTTTTTTAAAAAAAAATTTTTTACATCAGTCTGCTAGTGTTATTTAATTTTAGTTGCCAGGCCAGCCTGCCACTAGTGCCAGCCTGTGTGTCAGGCTCACAGCATATACTGTGCCTACTTCCATCCTCAGTGCCACCACTCCTATCTGTTGTAACATTAGTGTAACTTTTTAAAAAAAAAACTTTTACATCAGTCTGCTAGTGTTATTTAATTTTAGTTGCAAACAATTTAGGAATGTTAGGTGATTTATGCCCTTTATGGATTAAAACCAGACTGCATCAACTATGTAATTTCCCGTGGGAGTTTTGCCATGGATCCCCCTCCGGCATGCCACAGTCCAGGTGTTAGTCCTCTTGAAACAACTTTTCCATCACTATTGTGGCCAGAAAGAGTTCCTGTGGGTTTTAAAGTTCGTCTGCCTATTGAAGTCAATGGCGGTTCGCCCGGTTCGCCGGTTCGCGAACAGTTGCGGAAGTTCGAGTCCGCCGTTTGCGAACAAAATTTTTAGGTTTGCAACATCACTAGTGAACATATGCGATGTTCGATCCGCCCCCTATTCGTCATCATTGAGTAAACTTTGACCCTGTATCTCACAGTCTGCAGACACATTTCAGCCAATCAGCAGCAGACACTCCCAGCTCCTGGGCAGCAGCCATTTTAGATTCATTCTGATCCTGCATTCTTAGTGAGAGGAGGGATAGTGCTGCTGCTGATGATTTTATAGGGAAATTGATAGCTAGGCTAGTGTATTCAGTGTCCACTACAGTCCTGAAGGACTCATCTGATCTCTGCTGTAAGGACAGCACCCCAAAAAGCCCTTTTTAGGGCTAGAACATCAGTCGTTTTTTGTTTTTTTTTCTTCTTTGTAATCTAATTGCATTTGCTTGCCTGTCAGCGTGTGTCAAGCTCACAGCATAGAGGATGAAATGAGGGTGTAATACACATCAATGTGTATTACTGCCCTTAGGGGGCGCCTCCTATAGCCTAACAACTAAACATATGTTCAAACAATATCAGTTAACTAAATTAATACTTATAAGAGATATATATATACAGAAACATACATATATATAAAAGTGTACCAACATAAAGTCCAGTAAGTGATATAGATATAGTCCCAATCAGTGGTAAGTCCAAAAAAAAACAGTAGTAGGCAGCTCTCGGTCTTAGGATGGTCTTCCTGAAAGATGGGTAACTAGAAAAAAAGAAAACACAGAGGCGCCAAACATGGCCTAGTATAGCCAGATACCAGATATAACAATTAACAGGGTAGCAATTGGATACTCACAAAGGAGACGCACCCAATGGTGCTATTGAAGCAGACTGGAGCCTCTCAGTGGTCCAGCTCACTGATGTGTCTCACGTATCAGTTGTGGTCCTTGGTGATGGTGATTAACAGGTTCCTGAGTGAACAAAAAATATGCAAACCATAGCCCAGTAACGTTTGTACAAGTGAATGGCAATCTGAGCAATCCTACTTACAAGATCCAAAGCACCTGCAGGTGCATACACTGCAAACTGGAACCAAACAGTCGCCCAGTAGACTGATCCCTCCAGGTGAAAGCAGATTAACTCTCAGGTGCCAATCAAAGTTTGAGCAGCATGTAAATGATATAAAGATTGTCCAAAAAGCAAGTGTATTTCTGTAAAAATCTTTATTAAAATGCGACGCGTTTCTCAGCTATAACAAGCTGTTTCATCAGGCTAAAAAATTATAAAAACACATTCAGAATACACTTGCTTTATACAAAACTAAACCTACTAATTAGCCAATCAGATGGCTCCAACCTTGATGGTCATTAAGTGTTAGCACCTGTCTGCTAGAAGGTTGGTATGGCAACCAACAGCCCAAACATAATTTAGTACAGATACCAAACTTCAGCAGACCATACTAGTGACCAAATCATCGTTTGTGTGCATCAAAATAAATCATCATTGTGTATTGATGATAATAAAAAACATAAGCAAAACACTGTTAAGAACAGGAACACATTTCCTATAAAATTGTACTTCATGAAATATAAATAAACAAACTAATACATATAATGATATGTTTCCCATACCTATTCAGTCTACATAAATCGTGCTTTTATAATTTCAGCCTTAACTTCCTCTTAAAAAATGTTAAATTAAATATGCGACTTAATAACAAGTTAAGGACAGGCAAAGCAATGCTGTCAAACTTATTGTTAAACTAATGTTGCAAACCCAAGTGTTCGTTAATACGACTCCTGCTTCCTGATGTCAAATAGCACAATAGCTGATTCTTCAAAAATAAATGGGTGGAATTTGTTTGACGAAAATCTTGTGAGACCTTGATGACAGGTGTATATTAACAGCCGCTGGGTATAAGGCTATTTTATGTGCGATCCTTGTATGTCAGTGTGTTTACCACTGATCCGGTGGCTTGTCGGTGTTTAACCGGGTTTATCTCTATATGCGGTATTGCCTAAACATTTGGGTGTAAACTATTTGTATAGCATAGAATCCTACACCAATGGCTGCTTTGGCCTGTGTGGGTGGGTGTGAACTATTCCTATAACGTATAAACATGTACCAATGATTGCATAGGCATGTGCAGATGGGATTGGCTTAACCTGACAACGTCAGCATACTGTGTGTCAAGCGTACAACCTCAATCTTGCGTGTAGAGGTGTCAACCCACGCAATCTCCGTGAACGACAGTTCAAATAACATTATGCGATCCTATCTATTTGGCAGGGGATGTTATATCCAAAGTATATCTAGGCTGCCTGCACTCATAAATAGAGCGTTGTGTCACAACTCTGAGCACCAAATGTAATACTGTCATAGACATCTAGTAGGCACTCGGTTCTAATCAAAACATATAGTATTATTATGTTGAATTTATATAGATATACTTTGGATATAACATCCCCTGCCAAATAGATAGGATCGCATAATGTTATTTGAACTGTCGTTCACGGAGATTGCGTGGGTTGACACCTCTACACGCAAGATTGAGGTTGTACGCTTGACACACAGTATGCTGACGTTGTCAGGTTAAGCCAATCCCATCTGCACATGCCTATGCAATCATTGGTACATGTTTATACGTTATAGGAATAGTTCACACCCACCCACACAGGCCAAAGCAGCCATTGGTGTAGGATTCTATGCTATACAAATAGTTTACACCCAAATGTTTAGGCAATACCGCATATAGAGATAAACCCGGTTAAACACCGACAAGCCACCGGATCAGTGGTAAACACACTGACATACAAGGATCGCACATAAAATAGCCTTATACCCAGCGGCTGTTAATATACACCTGTCATCAAGGTCTCACAAGATTTTCGTCAAACAAATTCCACCCATTTATTTTTGAAGAATCAGCTATTGTGCTATTTGACATCAGGAAGCAGGAGTCGTATTAACGAACACTTGGGTTTGCAACATTAGTTTAACAATAAGTTTGACAGCATTGCTTTGCCTGTCCTTAACTTGTTATTAAGTCGCATATTTAATTTAACATTTTTTAAGAGGAAGTTAAGGCTGAAATTATAAAAGCACGATTTATGTAGACTGAATAGGTATGGGAAACATATCATTATATGTATTAGTTTGTTTATTTATATTTCATGAAGTACAATTTTATAGGAAATGTGTTCCTGTTCTTAACAGTGTTTTGCTTATGTTTTTTATTATCATCAATACACAATGATGATTTATTTTGATGCACACAAACGATGATTTGGTCACTAGTATGGTCTGCTGAAGTTTGGTATCTGTACTAAATTATGTTTGGGCTGTTGGTTGCCATACCAACCTTCTAGCAGACAGGTGCTAACACTTAATGACCATCAAGGTTGGAGCCATCTGATTGGCTAATTAGTAGGTTTAGTTTTGTATAAAGCAAGTGTATTCTGAATGTGTTTTTATAATTTTTTAGCCTGATGAAACAGCTTGTTATAGCTGAGAAACGCGTCGCATTTTAATAAAGATTTTTACAGAAATACACTTGCTTTTTGGACAATCTTTATATCATTTACATGCTGCTCAAACTTTGATTGGCACCTGAGAGTTAATCTGCTTTCACCTGGAGGGATCAGTCTACTGGGCGACTGTTTGGTTCCAGTTTGCAGTGTATGCACCTGCAGGTGCTTTGGATCTTGTAAGTAGGATTGCTCAGATTGCCATTCACTTGTACAAACGTTACTGGGCTATGGTTTGCATATTTTTTGTTCACTCAGGAACCTGTTAATCACCATCACCAAGGACCACAACTGATACGTGAGACACATCAGTGAGCTGGACCACTGAGAGGCTCCAGTCTGCTTCAATAGCACCATTGGGTGCGTCTCCTTTGTGAGTATCCAATTGCTACCCTGTTAATTGTTATATCTGGTATCTGGCTATACTAGGCCATGTTTGGCGCCTCTGTGTTTTCTTTTTTTCCAAGCTCACAGCATATACTGTGCCTAATTGCTCAGTGCCACCACTCATATCTGGTGTAACATTAGTGTAAATTAAAAAAAAAAAAACTTTTACATCAGTCTGCTAGTGTAATCTAATTTCAGTTGCCAGGCCAGCCTGCCACTGCCAGCCTGTGTGTCAGGCTCACAGCATATACTGTGCCTACTTCCTCAGTGCCACCACCAGTAATATCTGGTGTAACATTAGTGTAAATTTTTTTTAAAAAAAACTTTTACATCAGTCTGCTAGTGTAATCTAATTTCAGTTGCCAGGCCAGCCTGCCACTGCCAGCCTGTGTGTCAGGCTCACAGCATATACTGTGCCTACTTCCTCAGTGCCACCACCAGTCATATCTGGTGTAACATTAGTGTAATTTTTTTAAAAAAAAACCTTTTACATCAGTCTGCTAGTGTAATCTAATTTCAGTTGCCAGGCCAGCCTGCCACTGCCAGCCTGTGTGTCAGGCTCACAGCATATACTGTGCCTACTTCCTCAGTGCCACCACCAGTCATATCTGGTGTAACACTAGTGTAAATTTTTTTAAAAAAACTTTTACATCAGTCTGCTAGTGTAATCTAATTTCAGTTGCCAGGCCAGCCTGCCACTGTCAGCCTGTGTGTCAGGCTCACAGCATATACTGTGCCTACTTCCTCAGTGCCACCACCAGTCATATCTGGTGTAACATTAGTGTACATTTTTTTTAAAAAAAAACTTTACATCAGTCTGCTGGTGTAATCTAATTTCAGTTGCCAGGCCAGCCTGTGTGTCAGGCTCACAGCATATACTGTGCCTACTTCCTCAGTGCCACCACTCATATCTGGTGTAACATTAGTGTAATTTTTAAAAAAAAAAACTTTTACATCAGTCTGCTAGTGTATTCTAATTTCAGTTGCCAGGCCAGCCTGCCACTGCCAGCCTGTGTGTCAGGCTCACAGCATATACTGTGCCTACTTCCTCAGTGCCACCACCAGTTATATCTGGTGTAACATTAGTGTACATTTTAAAAAAAAATGTTTTTACATTGTCTGCTAGTATAATCTAATTTCAGTTGCCAGGCCAGCCTGCCACTGCCAGCCTGTGTGTCAGGCTCACAGCATATACTACGCCTACTTCCTCAGTGCCACCACCAGTCATATCTGGTGTAACATTAGTGTAAATTTTTTTTTAAAAAAACTTTTACATCAGTCTGCTAGTGTAATCTAATTTCAGTTGCTAGGCCAGCCTGCCACTGCCAGCCTGTGTGTCAGGCTCACAGCATATACTGTGCCTACTTCCTCAGTGCCACCACCACTCATATCTGGTGTAACATTAGTGTAAATTTAAAAAAAAAAAAAAACTTTTACATCAGTCTGCTAGTGTAATCTAATTGCAGTTGCCAGGCCAGCCTGTCACTGCCAGCGTGTGTGTCAGGCTCACAGCGTATACTGTGCCCACTTGCCCAGTGCCACCACTCATATCTTGTTTAATAGTAGTGTGAGTGTACATTTAAAAATAAAAAAAATATTTTGACTGTGAAACATCAGTCTGCTTTTTTGTGTCAGGCTCACAGCGTATACTGTGCCCACTTGTCCAGTGCCACCACCACTCATATTATCTTGTTTAATAGTAGTGTAAGTGTACATTTTAAAAATAAAAAAAACTATTTTGACTTTGAAACATCAGTCTGCTTTTTTGTGTCAGGCTCACAGCGTATACTGTGCCCACTTGCCCAGTGCCACCACTCATATCTTGTTTAATAGTAGTGTCAGTGTACATTTAAAAATAAAAAAACTATTTTGACTGTGAAACATCAGTCTGCTTTTTTGTGTCAGACTCACAGCGTATACTATGCCCACTTGTCCAGTGCCACCACCACTCATATTATCTTGTTTAATAGTAGTGTCAGTGTACATTTAAAAATAAAAAAACTATTTTGACTGTGAAACATCAGTCTGCTTTTTTGTGTCAGGCTCACAGCGTATACTGTGCCTACTTGCCCAGTGCCACCACTCATATCTTGTTTAATAGTAGTGTAAGTGTACATTAAAAAAAATATATATATATTTCTCTTGCAAGGTGTATCCAGTCCACGGATTCATCCTTTACTTGTGGGATATTCTCATTCCCTACAGGAAGTGGCAAAGAGAGCACACAGCAGAGCTGTCCATATAGCTCCCCCTCTAGCTCCACCCCCCAGTCATTCTCTTTGCCGGCTCTAAGCACTAGGGTCTCTCTCGGGAGTGTAAAATTAATGTGGTGTTAGAATTGTAGTTTTTATTATCTTCAATCAAAAGTTTGTTATTTTAAATGGTACCGGTTTGTACTATTTACTCTCTAGCAGAAAAGTGATGAAGATTTCTGCTGAGAGGAAAATTATTTTAGCATGTTGTAACTAAAATCCACTACTGTTCCCACACAGGACTGAGGAGTACCAGAAAACTTCAGTTGGGGGGAGCAGTTTGCAGGGTGATCTGCAATAAGGTATGTTCAGTCATTTATTTCTAGACAAGACTGAGATAATGCTAGAAGAGACTGACAATATCCCCATGAGGGGAGGGTAATCTATGTTCACAGACTTAGTAAGGAATTGAATGCTTACATAATAGGGCTAATATACTGGTTGACACTTATTCAGGGCAATCGATTGTTTGGCTAAGGACAAATCGTTTTGCAAGACACTTTGAAAGCCCTTTTGGGGTTCTTTCTAGGGTTATTACCCACATTGCTGTTTTTTAATCGCTTAGGAGTGATTTACTAGGCCTCACAGCTCCGGAGTAGAATGGGAGGGGCCTAATTTTGCGCCTCAGATGCGCACTTAGAATTGCAGAGAAGTTCATGCTGCTTCACATGGAGGGTCCTGCTGATGTTTGAGGGCCTAAAAGAAGCTATATTCCCCCAAATCTGATCCCTAAGGGCAGGTAGGGCCACACCAAGGCTGTGGCAAGGTGCTGTAGTAATTTAACCAGGGGTTGGCTTTAGGCTGCTCCGGTTTGGGCATTAAGGGGTTAATCGTTTTGAAACTTGTGGTGCAATCTTATTAAGGCTTTAGCTACATATTGTGAAAATTTCAGAAAGATTGCTGTTTTTTTCACTGTTTTGTAAAATTGTGTGCTCTTTTTATGTCTTAAAGGCACAGTAACATTTTTTTCAAATTGTGTTTTTTATTTGATTAAAGTGATTTCCAAGCCTGTTTGTGTACTCTACTAGTCTGTTAAACATGTCTGACACTAAGGAAAATCCTTGTTCAATGTGTTTAGAAGCCATGGTGGAACCCCCTCTCAGAATGTGTCCCACTTGTACTGATATGTCTATACACTTTAAAGATCATATTGTTGCACTTAAGAATGTGGCCCAAGATGATTCTCAGACTGAAGGTAACGAGGGTAGCCCGTCTGCCTCTCCCCAAGTGTCACAACCAGTTACGCCCGCGTAAGCGACGCCTAGTACCTCTAGTGCATCTAACCCTTTTACATTACAAGACTTTGCGACAGTCATGGATAATTCTCTTACAGCCTTCTTATCTAAACTGCCCGTGTTACCTACAAAGCGTGATAGCTCCGTTTTAAGAACAGATTATGAGCATTCTGACGCTTTGATAGCCGTATCTGATATACCCTCACAACGCTCTGAAGTGGGACCGAGGGATTTGATGTCTGAAGAAGTCTCTGATTCAGGAAGGGTTCCTCCTCAGACAGATTCAGATACATTGGCTTTTAAATTTAGACTAGAACACCTCCGCGTTTTGATTAGGGAGGTATTAGCTACTCTGGATGACTGCGACCCTTTGGTGATCCCAGAGAAATTGTGTAAAATGGACAAGTACCTAGAGGTCCCTGTTTACACGGATACGTTTCCAGTCCCTAAGAGGATTGCGGATATCGTTACTAGGGAGTGGGATAGACCAAGTGTTCCCTTTGTTCCCCCTCCTGTTTTTAAGAAAATGTTCCCCATACCCGACCCTGTGAGGGACTCGTGGCAGAGGGTCCCTAAGGTGGAGGGGGCTGTTTCTTCACATGCTAAACGCACAACCATACCAATTGAAGACAGTTGTGCTTTTAAAGACCCCATGGATAAGAAGTTAGAGGGTTTAATTAATTTTTGTTCAACAAGGTTTTCTTCTCCAGCCTATTGCATGCATTATTCCTGTATCTACTGCAGCTGCTTTCTAGTTTGAGGCGCTGGAAGACTCGCTCCAGACGGAGACCTCATATGAGGAAATTATGGATAGAATTAAGGCTCTAAAGCTAGCTAATTCTTTTATCCCTGACGCCGCTTTCCAAATATCTAAGTTAGCGGCAAGAAATTCAGGTTTCGCCATTTTGGCGCGCAGGGCGCTGTGGCTAAAGTCCTGGTCAGCCGATGTGTCGTCTAAATCCAAGCTTTTGAACATCCCTTTCAAAGGAAAGACCCTCTTCGGGCCTGAATTGAAAGAGATTATTTCAGAAATCACCGGGGGAAAAGGCCATGCCCTCCCTCAGGACAAGTCCTTTAAGACAAAGAACAAAGCTAATTTTTGTTCCTTTCGTAATTTCAGGAACGGCCCCGCTTCATCCTCTCCGGCTGCAAAGCAAGAGGGTAACGCTTCACAGTCCAAGGCAAACTGGAAACCTTACCAGGGCTGGAATAAGGGTAAACAGGCCAAAAAGCCTGCAGCTGCCAACAAGACAGCATGAAG
This sequence comes from Bombina bombina, assembly GCF_027579735.1. NCBI lineage: Eukaryota > Metazoa > Chordata > Amphibia > Anura > Bombinatoridae > Bombina > Bombina bombina. The sequence continues at coordinate 1,154,784,226 of NC_069504.1, forward strand.
GGGTAGCCCCCAATCCGGGACCGGATCTAGTAGGGGGCAGACTCACTCTCTCTTCGCTCAGGCCTGGGCAAGAGATGTACACAATCTTGGGCTTTAGATATTGTATCCCAGGGATATCTTCTAGAATTCAAGGGTTCTCCTCCAAGGGGGAGGTTCCACATTTCTTGTCTGTCTACAGATCAGACAAAGAAAGAGGCGTTTTTACGCTGTGTAGGAGATCTACATACAATGGGAGTGATCCGCCCAGTTCCAATCATGGAACAAGGGCAGGGTTTTTACTCAAACCTGTTTGTGGTTCCCAAAAAAGAGGGAACTTTCAGACCCATCCTGGATCTAAAAATTCTAAACAGATTCCTAAGAGTCCCATCATTCAAAATGGAGACCATTCGGACAATCTTACCAATGATCCAGGAAGGTCAATATATGACTACCGTGGATCTAAAGGATGCATACCTACACATTCCTATCCACAAAGATCATCACCAGTTTCTCAGGTTCACCTTTCTGGACAAGCATTACCAGTTTGTGGCTCTTCCTTTCGGCTTAGCCATGGCTCCCAGAATTTTCACAAAGGTGCTAGGGTCCCTCCTGGCAGTTCTAAGGCCGCGGGGCATAGCAGTGGCGCCTTACCTAGACGACATCTTAATTCAGGCGCCCGTCTTTCCAAAGAGCCAAGTCTCACACAGAGATTGTATTGGCCTTTCTGAGATCTCACGGGTGGAAGGTGAACATCAAAAAGAGTTCCCTTTCCCCTCTCACAAGGGTTCCCTTCCTAGGGACTCTAATAGACTTGGTAGAAATGAAAATATTTCTGACGGAGGTCAGAAAATTAAAACTCTTAACTACTTGCCGAGTTCTTCATTCCATTCCCCGGCCATCTGTGGCTCAGTGCATGGAGACAATTGGATTAATGGTAGCGGCAATGGACATAGTCCCTTTTGCTCGGATACACCTCAGACCACTGCAACTATGCATGCTCAAACAGTGGAATGGGGATTATGCAGATTTGTCTCCTCAAATTCATTTGGACCAGGAGACCAGAGATTCTCTTCTCTGGTGGTTGTCTCAGGATCACCTGTCTCAGGGAATATGTTTCCGCAGACCAGAGTGGATCATTGTAACGACCGACGCCAGTCTGTTAGGCTGGGGGGCGGTCTGGGACTCCCTGAAAGCTCAGGGCTTATGGTCTCAGGAAGAAAAGCTTCTCCCGATAAACATTCTGGCGATATTCAACGCTCTTCAGGCATGGCCTCAACTAGCTGCGGCCAAATTCATCAGATTTCACTCGGTCAACATCACGACTGTAGCTTATGTCAATCATCAGGGGGAACAAAGAGTTCCCTAGCGATGACGGAAGTAACCAAAATAATCAGGTGGGCAGAGGATCACTCCGGTCATCTCTCAGCAATTCACATCCCAGGAGTAGACAACTGGGAGGCGGATTTTCTAAGTCATCAGACTTTTCACCCGGGGGAGTGGGAACTCCACCCGGAGGTATTTGCCCAGCTGACTCAGCTATGGGGCACTCCAGAATTGGATCTGATGGCGTCCCGTCAGAACGCCAAACTTCCTCTCTACGGGTCCAGGTCCCGGGACCCCAAGGTGGTATTGATAGATGCTCTAGCAGCGCCTTGGTCCTTCAATCTGGCTTATTTTTTTCCACCGTTTCCTCTCCTTCTGCGTCTGGTCGCCAGAATCAAACAGGAGAAGGCTTCGGTGATTCTGATAGCGCCTGCGTGGCCATGCAGGACTTGGTATGCAGACCTAGTGGACATGTCATCTGTCCCACCATGGACACTGCCGATGAGGCAGGATCTTCTAATACAGGGTCCGTTCAAGCATCCAAATTTAGTTTCTCTACATCTGACTGCTTGGAGATTGAACGCTTAATTCTATCAAAGCGTGGGTTCTCTGAGTCAGTTATAGATACTCTGATTCAGGCTAGAAAGCCTGTCACCAGAAAAATCTACCATAAGATATGGCGGAAATATCTTTGTTGGTGTGAATCCAAGGGTTACTCATGGAGTAAGATTAGGATTCCCAGGATATTGTCCTTTCTCCAAGAAGGATTGGAGAAAGGATTGGCAGCTAGTCCCTTAAAGGGACAAATATCTGCTTTGTCTATTCTGTTACACAAGCGTCTGGCAGAGGTACCAGACGTTCAAGCGTTTGCTCAGGCTTTAGTCAGAATCAAGCCTGTCTATAAACCTGTGGCTCCGTCATGGAGTTTGAACCTAGTTCTTTCAGTTCTTCAAGGGGTTCTGTTTGAACCTTTACATTCCATAGACATTAAGTTGTTATCTTGGAAAATTTTGTTTTTGGTAGCTATCTCTTCTGCTCGAAGAGTTTCAGAATTATCTGCCTTACAGTGTGATTCACCTTACATGGTGTTCCACACAGATAAGGTAGTTTTGCGTACCAAGCCTGGTTTTCTTCCTAATGTTGTTTCTACCAAGAATATTAACCAGGATTAAAAAAATTTACAAGCAACTAAGGATTTCAGACAAACATCTTCCTTGTTTGTTATCTATTCTGGTAAGAGGAGAGGTCAGAAAGCGACTGCTATTAAAAACCAAATACAGGGTGCGCTAATGAAAGCTGCTAATATGATGAAATAGAGGATAGGATAAAGCTGATAGATACAAGAATAAGCTAGTAACAAGGAATAGCTCATAGATTGGGTAAATTCAATAAAATATATTTAATATATTTATATAAACCCTAATACATGATAACTAACTTTAAAAATACATAATGAATTGGTAAAATAAAAAAACACCGGTGGTAGGAGGATGGGGGATAGAAATAAAAGTCCGTTGTGGGCTTAAAAAATGAATCCAAAAGAACAAAGTTCAATGATTAAAAAATGCAGGCAAAAAAACAGCAGAGTTCAGTGAAAGCATGGAAAGCAGCTAAGTCAGTCTGTGTGGCTGGATCAATGTAACATTCAAGTAAAAGCTCTGTGGGTGGCTAAAAGGACAATCTGCGTTCAAGTAGAAAAGTCTGTGTCATAGATGATTCGTTTTACAAGATTGACTCACCCAGAATACGAAGCTATTTTCTGTTATTCTTCTCCGTGTACAAGTGTAGTTGGTTAGATGTGAACACGTTAGACCCTTGATAGACAGGAGATTATCTTTCAGGTGAACAGTATCGCTCCAACGTATACTGTGATTTGCTGGATAGTGCAGCGTATGCAGGGTCACGTGATAATTTGTTCCAATCAGATGCACGGATTACCGGGTGGTCTGTAGATAAGTGTGTCGATGATGTCTGCAGATTCTAAGAGTCACAGTTAGCCGAGCTTGATGATAGAAAATAGGAAACAATGTTACATTGCGGTTAGGATTGTTTTCATAAAGTTCCAAAGTGGAAAACAACAGAGCGCTCTGTATGTTAGTATAGACTTGGTAGTAAAACAATCACAGTGTTGCGGATCAACGCGTTTCAGCTGGTGTGGCCTTTTTCAAGACTGCTACCTCTCTTTCCTTTTGGCTGAAAAGTATCATCCGTTTGGCCTATGAGACTGCTGGCCAGCAGCCTCCTGAAAGAATTACTGCTCATTCTACCAGAGCAGTGGCTTCCACATGGGCTTTCAAGAATGAGGCTTCTGTTGAACAGATTTGTAAGGCAGCGACTTGGTCTTCACTGCATACCTTTGCCAAATTTTACAAATTCGATACTTTTGCTTCTTCGGAGGCTATTTTTGGGAGAAAGGTTTTGCAAGCAGTGGTGCCTTCCGTTTAATTTACCTGTCTTGTTCCCTCCCTTCATCCGTGTCCTAAAGCTTTGGTATTGGTATCCCACAAGTAAAGGATGAATCCGTGGACTGGATACACCTTGCAAGAGAAAACAGAATTTATGCTTACCTGATAAATTACTTTCTCTTGCGGTGTATCCAGTCCATGGCCCGCCCTGGCATTTAAGTCAGGTAAAAAATTTTTTGTTTAAACTACAGTCACCACTGCACCCTATGGTTTCTCCTTTTTCTTCCTAACCTTTGGTCGAATGACTGGGGGGTGGAGCTTGAGGGGGAGCTATATGGACAGCTCTGCTGTGTGCTCTCTTTGCCACTTCCTGTAGGGAATGAGAATATCCCACAAGTAAAGGATGAATCCGTGGACTGGATACACCGCAAGAGAAAGTAATTTATCAGGTAAGCATAAATTCTGTTTTTGACTGTGAAACATCAGTCTGTTTTTTTGTGTCAGGCTCACAGCGTATACTGTGCCCACTCACAGTAGCTTGCACACATAGTAGCACTAATTGAAAAAAAAATGACAGGCAGAGGCAGGCCAACCCGCAGGGGCCGTCGTGGTGCTGTTATTCCCTTTGGCCAAAGAATAATGCCCAGTGTTAGGCCACGTTCCATGAACACGAAAAGTTCTGATGAAATAGTTGACTTTATAACACAGGACACCCAATCTTCTACAGCTTCCGCTTGTAACCTTGACGCACCATCCTCCTCCTCTAGCTTAGCTTCGGGCACCTCTCAACTTACCACTCGCCCGCCTGCCGCCACCACCAACACTAGCACCACAGCCGCCTCACTTGATCTGTGAGAGGAGTTATGTACACCTCAGTGTGAAGAAATGAGTGATGCGCAACCATTATTGACAGAGGATGTAGATAACTGTGATATGCAGCATTACAGACATGGACGACGCATGGTGTGATGATGATGATGATGTTGTACCCACCGTTGCTTCCGTTGTTGAGTTGTCAGATACAAGTGAAGGGGTTGATGATGACGATGCGTCAGTGGATGTCACGTAGGCAACCGGTAGAAGAGAAGAAGAACAGGGGGAAAGTTCAGATGGGGAGACAGAGAGGAGCAGGAGGAGGAGACGAGTTGGAAGCAGGGGGAGGTCGTTGCAAGGAGCTAGTGGCACAGTCAGACAGCATGCATCGGCACCAGCGGTCAGCCAGACAGCACGCCAATCAACACATGCTGTTGCCACCACCAGAATGCCGTCATCGCAGAGCTCAGCAGTGTGGCATTTTTTTTATGTGTCTGCCTCTGACAACAGCAATGCCATTTGCAACCTGTGCCAAAAGAAACTGAGTCATGGGAAGTCCAACACCCACCTAGGTACAACTGCTTTGCGAAGGCACATGATCTCACATCACAAACGCCTATGGGATGAACACATGAGTTGAAGCAGCACACAAACTCAAAGCCGCCATCCTCCTCCTGGTCCAGCATCTTCAGCCACGTCAACCACTGCTGTGCTCCTTGTCCCCTCTCAACCATCCACCAATCCGTCTCTCTTCCGGAGCAGTTCCTGTTCATCTGCCCACAGTCAGGTGTCTGTCAAGGACATGTTTGAGCGTAAGAAGCCATTGTCACCAAGTCACCCCCTTGCCCGGCGTCTGATAGCTGGCTTGTCTGAACTCTTAGCCCGCCAGCTTTTACCATACAAGTTGGTGGAGTCTGAGGCGTTCAAAAAATTTGTAGCTATTGGGACACCGCAGAGGAAGGTACCCGGCCGAAATTTATTTGCACAAAAGGCAATCCCCAACCTGTACTTGATTGTGCGAAAGGAAGAAATGGCATGTCTGGCACACAGTGTTGGGGCAAGGGTCCATCTGACCACTGATAGCTGGTCTGCAAAACATGGTCAGGGCAGGTATATCACCTACACTGCGCATTGGGTAAACTTGCTGATGGCTGCCAAGCATGGAATGCCTGGCTCTGCAGAGGATGAGTTGGTGACACCGCCACGACTTGCAGGCAGGCCTGCTGCCACCTCCTCTACTGCTCCTACTCCATCCTCTTCCATAACCTCCTTGGCTGAGTCCTCTTCTGCTGCTGCGTCTTGCTCCACATCCCCAGGTACTATTCCACATCCCGGATACGGCAGTGTCACACAGTCTTGGGGTTGACTTGCTGAAAGCAGAGAGTCACACCGGACCAGCACTCCTGTCCACCCTGAACGCACAGGTGGATCAGTGGCTGACTCCGCACCAACTGGAAATCAACAAAGTGGTTTCTGACAACGGAAGTAATTTGGTGGCGGCATTGAAATTGGGTAAGTTGACACATGTGCCGTGCATGGCACATGTGTGTAATCTGATTGTACAACGCTTTGTGCATAAGTACCCAGGCTTACATGACGTCCTGAAGCAGGCCAGGAAGGTGTGTGGCCATTTCAGGCGTTCCTACACGGCCATGGCACACTTGTCAGATATCCAGCGGCGAAACAACCTGCCAGTGAGGCGATTGATTTGCGACAGCCTGACACGTTGGAATTCAACACTCCTAATGTTCGGCCGCCTGCTCCAACAAGAAAAAGCCATTAACGAGTATTTGTATGACCGGGGTGCTAGGACAGCCTCTGGGGAGCTGGGAATCTTTTTGCCACGTTACTGGACGCACATGCGCAATGCCTGTAGGCTCATGCGTCCTTTTGAGGAGGTGACAAACCTAGTCAGTCGCACCAAAGGCACCATCAGCGACATCATACCATTTGTTTTCTTCCTGGAGCGTGCCCTGCGAAGAGTGCTGGATCAGGCCATAGATGAGCGTGAAGAGGAAGAGTTGTGGTCACCATCACCACCAGAAACAGCCTTATCAGCATCGCTTGCTGGACCAGCGGCAACGCAGGAAGAGGATGATGAGGAAGAGGAGTCAGAGGAGGAATGTGGCTTTGAGGAGGAGGAGGAAGACCAAGCACAACAGGCATCCCAGGGTGCTCGTTGTCACCTATCTGGTACCTGTGGTGTTGTACGTGACTGGGGGGAAGAAGATACCTTCAGTGAGATCAGTGATGACATGAGTAGCTCGGCATCCAACCTTGTGCATATGGGGTCTTTCATGCTGTTGTGCCTGTTGAGGGACACTCGTATAAAAAAGCTGAAGGAGAATGAACTGTACTGGGTGTCCACGCTACTAGACCCCCGGTGTAAGCATAAAGTGACTGAAATGTTACCGAATTCCCGCAAGTCGGAAAGGATGGAGCAGTTCAAAAATAAATTAAAAAGTATGCTTTACACAGCGTATAAGGGTGATGTCACAGCACAACGGGATTCTAACAGGGGAAGAGATGAAAGTAATACTCCTCCTCCCACAACCACGCCGGCAAGGACAGGACGCTTTCCAGACGTGTTGTTGATGGAGGACATGCGGACCTTTTTAACTCCTATGCATCGCCACAGCCCTTCGGGATCCCGCCTCAGAGAACGACTCAACCAACAGGTAGCAGACTACCTCGCCTTAACTGCAGATCTCGACACTCTGAGGAGCGATGTACCCCTTGACTACTGGGTGTGCAGACTTGACCTGTGGCCTGAGCTATCCCAATTTGCAATACAACTTCTGGCCTGCCCCGCTTCAAGTGTCATGTCAGAAAGGACCTTCAGTGCAGCAGGAGGTATTGTCATGTGATATTCACAATCACTTTAAATGGTGAATACAAATTTATGACAAAAATAAAGGTTTTGTTGCTCTTTTCTTATAATAAGCAAGAAGAAATAACTTATTCAACTTGTTATATAAGGTGAGGCTTTAGTTTAGTAATTGAATTAATATATATGAAATTATATCTTGCAATAACACATAAGGAAATGTGGATAGTTTCTGATATAAGAATGAAACAACAAGGAGAACCACAGGAAAAAATGAGAGTGATAAATGGTTTAAATCACTCAAACGGCAGTTCAATAATATCCAGGGTAATTTGATGCTTTAAGTATAAGCAAGGTTTTCACGCACTCACACAAGCAGACAATAAAATATGTACAGTCCAAACACACTCTCATATATCCCAAATACGTATCAAAAGTACTTTTCCAGATGACAGGTTAATAAGCAAAAGAGGCAATCGAATAAAGATTTGATACAAACAACATAAGGTAAGTATTTGTGCGTGGAGAGCGGTACTTAGCTTATAACCAGGGCGGTTGAGGCAGCGTGGGTATGAGAGAGCTGAAAGGAGCTGACAGGCAGGTAGATTGAGCTCTGGTAACCGCTCAGTGTGAGCGCGACTTCGGCGTCTGTAGTATGAAGTTCCGGTAAGCGTAGTAATCTGGCAGGCTGGTTCCGGTAGGGAGTAAAGGTAGCAAACGAATATGCAGCGCATATAGTAAGGATTGAGCATAAAGACCTGAAAGACTAGTAAAGTCTAAGAGCAAAGTTATTTCACAGGAGACAAAGTGAACTGTGAAGGAACAACTTCAATTTTCAGGCCCAGAATGAGGCTAGACTGTGTCCTTAAATAGGAAGGAAGTTCTTGAGAGGTGCAAATTTAAAGGTATATCACATGTCCCCCCCCCCCCCCTCAGGGAATCACCCCTGGGGATTCTAAATGTGGTTTGAGGGGGTATTTCCTGTGGAAAGTCTTGACCAACTGGGGTGAATGAACAGATGAATGAATGAGCCAGGGGTTATCTTCTGGGCCGTAACCTTTCCATTTAATGAGATATTCCAATTTATGTCTATTTATCCTAGAGTCAAGTATGGATTCTACCTCAAATTCCTCCTGGTTATCCACCATTACAGGAGGTGGGGGTGAGTCAGAAGTGCGAATTTTGACAGGATATGGTTTCAACAAAGAGATATGAAAAGATGGATGAATTTTATAATCTGTAGGCAATTTAAGTTTTACCACATTGGAATTGATTACTTGTTCGATTGGGAAAGGACCCAAAAACTGATTAGCAAGTTTTTTGCTGGGAACATGAAGTTTGAGATTCCTAGTTGAAAGGAGTACTAAGTCCCCAATCTTGTAATCAGGGCCTTGTCTATGAGTTAGATCATAATATCTTTTTTGATAGTTTTTTGCTTCCTTCAGATGTAACTTCAGGACATTTAGTCTTTCTTGGAGATTGGATGTAAATTCTGTAGCTACTGGGGAATTTACTGTTTTACTAGAAAGAGATATAGTGTTAGGGTGGAAACCATATGTCGCATAAAAGGGGGAGGTTTTGATAGAAGCGCTTAAAGAATTGTTATATGTAAATTCAGCCATGGGGAGATAATCTGACCAGTCATCTTGGAGATGTGATATATAACAACGTAAGAATTGCTCTATGGTCTGATTCAGTCTCTCTGTTAGTCCATTTGTCTGTGGATGGAAAGCAGTCGTATATCGATGGTCAATCTTTAACAGTTTACATAGAGATCTCCAGAAAGAGGATGTAAACTGGGTTCCCCTGTCTGTAACTATGTTGGTCGGTAGTCCATGTAATCTAACTACTTGGTCAAGAAAAACTCTAGCAGTTGTTATAGCTGTGGGTAATCCCTTGAGAGGGATGAAATGTGCTAGTCTGGTTAAATGATCCACTATTACCATGATAGTGTTATTATGTTGTGAAAGAGGTAATTCAACAATGAAATCCATCGCTATGGTACTCCATGGTTTATCCGGGATAGGCAGAGGTGTAAGTAAACCAATTGGTCTTTTGTGAAATAATTTGTTTCGGGCACAGTTCTCACACCCGGATACATATTCATAGATGTATTTATTCATGCCTGGCCACCAGAAATTACGTCTGGTGAGGTCAATGGTTTTTTGGAATCCCGGATGTCCAGAAATTATATCATCATGGGTATGTGAGAGGACTGATGATCTGATACTCTCGGGTACATATAGTTGATTGTTATGATAGTATAAGCCGGTTTGAGGGTCTTTGGAACAATGCTGGTGAGGTATTGTATCTTCTTTTAAGGCATGATGTACTTCTTGTTCTATAGGTGTGAGGACACCAATGAACTTTTCAGGTGAGATAGTATAATTAGGTGGATCATGAGGTAAAGTTTCTGATATTCTAGATAGAGCATCAGCTTTCGTATTTTGAGTTCCTGGTTTGTAGGTGATGATGAAGTTAAAGCGGTCTAAGAAAAAAGACCATCTAGCTTGTCTGGCTGTTAAAGTTTTGTTCTTCTTCAAATATTCAAGGTTCTTATGGTCAGTAAATATTATGAAGGGAAGTTTTGATCCTTCTAAGAGGTGTCTCCATTGTTCTAGAGCACTCTTTATAGCCAGAAGTTCCTTATCACCCACACTATAGTTAACTTCAGCACTAGTTAATGTTCTGGAAAAGAAAGCGATTGGGTGAATTTCACCATCATCACCTTGCTTTTGAGAGAGTACTGTTCCTATGCCAGTGTTAGAGGCATCCACTTCGAGTTGGAATTGAGCTTCAAAATTGGGGAGCGAAAGTATTGGAGCAGTAGTGAATAGTTCTTTAAGGGTATCAAAGGTTTCTTGTGCTTTGTCAGACCACTTGAATTTTTGATTAACACTGGTTAATTGGGTTAGTGGTCTGACTATTGAAGAAAAATTTTTAATAAACTTTCGGTAAAAATTGGCGAAACCAATGAAGCGTTGTAGTGATTTTACAGTGGTGGGAATAGGCCAATCGATAATAGCAGAAATCTTTTCAGGATCCATTTGTATTTTATTAGGAGTGAGTATATAACCTAAGAACTTTATCTTAGAAACATGGAATACGCATTTTTCTAGCTTGGCGTATAATTTGTGTTCCTTAAGACGAGTAAGTACCCATCTTACGTATTTTTCGTGTTCAGAGGGAGTTTTGGAATATATCAAGATGTCATCTAAGTATATGATAACACAAATGTCCATGAGATCATTGAATATTTCATTAATAAAATGCTGAAATGTTGCGGGAGCATTGCTCAGACCAAACGGCATCACATTATACTGGAAAAGCCCATAGCGGGTTCTAAAGGCGGTTTTCCATTCATGACCTTCTTTCATACGTATGAGGTTATAAGCCCCCTTAAGGTCAAGTTTGGAATAGATAGTTGCTTCATTCAATCATTCTAATAATTCAGGTATAAGTGGTAGAGGGTATCTGTTTTTTATAGTTATTTCATTTAAAGCTCTATAATCAATGATAGGTCTTATAGTACCGTCTTTATTACGTACTAGAAACATTCCAGCTGATGCTGGTGATGTTGAATGTGATATAAAACCTTTTCGGAGGTTGTCGTCGAGATAAGAGCGTAAATAAGTTAACTCTTCTTGTGATAATGGGTATATTTTACCGTGAGGTATTTGAGACCCTGGTATTATATCAATGGGGCAGTCAAACTCCCTATGAGGAGGGAGATTTTCTGCTTCTTTTAAGTCAAACACCTCTGCCAGATCCTGATAAATTTCTGGTAGTTCTTTTTCTATGGTAGAGATTAGCTGAAAAGGATAACAGGTATTTAAACAGTATGGTGATTCTAAAGTTAGCTGTGTGTTTGACCAGTCAATGCTGGGATTATGTTTGTTTAGCCAAGAAAATCCTAGAATAAGAGTATGCATATGGATAGTGATTAAATCAAAGGACAGATATTCAGTATGGCCTTTATCAGTAGTCACTAAAAGTGGTATTGTTTGATGTGTAATGGGACCATTTTGTATGTGTGTGCCGTCAATGAGTTTAACAGATACTGGTTGTGCCTTGCAAACAATAGGGATTTTATTTCATTTAACAAAAGATATATCAATATAATTTCCGGCTGCCCCAGAATCGATCAACGCTTTAGATCGTATGTTTTTCTGATCCCACTGTAAAGAAAGATCAACAGTCAGTTGAGGGTTTTGAGCAAGGAGTAAAATATTATGTTTTATAATCATCTTACCCTTTTTTTGTCTTAGAAGATTTGGGCAGTTTGAAACGGAATGTTCTTTTTGCCCACAATATAAACAAAGGTTTTCAGATTTACGTCTGGCCTTTTCTTCGAGTGTAAGGGGTCCCCTTATAGCTCCAATTTCCATTGGAGTTTGATTGGATGTACCTTTTTCCTGGGTTGGAGTGTAATGATATGAACGTCGCTGTGTTACATCAAAAGAAGCCCTTTCAGCCTTCCTTTCACGTAGTCTACGATCCAGAGTTGTGCTCAATTTTATGAGACCGTTTAAAGATTCAGGCATCTCCAAGCGGGACAACTCATCTTTTAAAGATTCAGAAAGTCCCAATCTGAATTGGTTCTTTAAACTTATTTCATTCCATTTAGAATCATCAATCCACATTTGGAACTCAGTGATGTATTCTTCTACGTTCCTTTTTCCTTGTTTCAAAGATCTTAGTTTAGTTTCTGCAGTGATCTGAGTATGAGAGTCCTCATACAAGGATGTCATTGCTAGAAAAAATTCTTCCAAAGAATCAAGTATTGGATGGTTATTCTCAAAAAATCTGTTTGCCCATGAGCGGGGCTCCCCCTGGAGGAAAGAGATAGTGGTGCATACTTTGATTCTTTCAGAATGATAAGTCTTAGGCCTAAGTGAGAAAAGTAAATTACAAGCATTTTTAAAATCTCTATATTCACTTCGTTTACCAGTGAAGGTTTGTGGGTAATTAATATGTGGTTCAGGTGTTTCTAAACTTTTCACAGGTAAACATTCTTTTATTAGTGTTTTAAGTGCCTTGTTTTCTGTTTGTAATTCAGTTAAAGCCCTTGCTAAGTATTCCAATTTTTGATTGATATTAGTGATTTCATTCTTTATTTCACTGGGATCCATATTATATTTAGTGGTAAGTCCTATATTTTATAGGCCTGAAAATTCTGTGATATTCACAATCACTTTAAATGGTGAATACAAATTTATGACAAAAATAAAGGTTTTGTTGCTCTTTTCTTATTATAAGCAAGAAGAAATAACTTATTCAACTTGTTATATAAGGTGATGCTTTAGTTTAGTAATTGAATTAATATATATGAAATTATATCTTGCAATAACACATAAGGAAATGTGGATAGTTTCTGATATAAGAATGAAACAACAAGGAGAACCACAGGAAAAAATGAGAGAGATAAATGGTTTAAATCACTCAAACGGCAGTTCAATAATATCCAGGGTAAAGTTGATGCTTTAAGTATAAGCAAGGTTTTCACGCACTCACACAAGCAGACAATAAAATATGTACAGTCCAAACACACTCTCATATATCCCAAATACGTATCAAAAGTACTTTTCCAGATGACAGGTTAATAAGCAAAAGAGGCAATCGAATATAGGTTTGATACAAACAACATAAGGTAAGTATTTGTGCGTGGAGAGCGGTACTTAGCTTATAACCAGGGCGGTTGAGGCAGCGTGGGTATGAGAGAGCTGAAAGGAGCTGACAGGCAGGTAGAATGAGCTCCGGTAACCGCTCAGTGTGAGCGCGACTTCGGCGTCTGTAGTATGAAGTTCTGGTAAGCGTAGTAATCTGGCAGGCTGGTTCCGGTAGGGAGTAAAGGTAGCAAACGAATATGCAGCGCATATAGTAAGGATTGAGCATAAAGACCTGAAAGACTAGTAAAGTCTAAGAGCAAAGTTATTTCACAGGAGACAAAGTGAACTGTGAAGGAACAACTTCAATTTTCAGGCCCAGAATGAGGCTAGACTGTGTCCTTAAATAGGAAGGAAGTTCTTGAGAGGTGCAAATTTAAAGGTATATCACATGTCACTGAGAAGAGAAGTCGCCTAGGTCAAAAAAGTCTTGATTACCTCACCTTTATTAAAATGAATGAGGGATGGATCCCGAAGGGACTGACATTGGGCGATACATTTGACTAAAAAAGCCCTGATGAGATGAGCTGCCTTGGGCTAAAAATGGTCCACACGCTGCTCTATTTTATCTTCGAATGCCGGATGACTTGCGTGACTTATCCGCCAACAACTAGGGTTCAAGCCGCAATGTTTTAGGGCACGTTCTAACTGTCAAACAAACATCAATTTTTCTGGCCGCTGCTACAGCAGCGGCTGCAACAATACCTAATTTTTCAGGCATGTGTACATGACTAATTTTTCTGGCCTCTGGTGCTGCACTGTGGCTTCAAAATCCAAACCAAAAAAAAGGCACATAACAGGGATTAAACTGCTAAGAATAGTACTACTTAACAAACCACTCATATCTGGTGGCACAGTAGATTGCACGCGCAGTGCCTCAAATTTGAAGTAGGAGGACCGACCAAGCATCTTTTTCCATCTCCCGGTTCCTAAAATCATCTCCGGGTTCCTAAAATTGATGCCATACCTGTACTCGATTGTGCAAAAGGAAGTCATGGCATATGGGGTCTTTCAAACTGTCTGGCCTGTTGAGGGTCAGGGACCCTCGTATAAAAAGGCTGAAGGAGAACGACCTGTACTAGGTGTCCAAGCATCTTTTTCCATCTCCCGGTTCCTAAAATCATCTCCGGGTTCCTAAAATCGATACCATACCTGTACTCGATTGTGCAAAAGGAAGTCATGGCATATGGGGTCTTTCAAACTGTCTGTCCTGTTGAGGGTCGGGGACCCTCGTATAAAAAGGCTGAAGGAGAACGACCTGTACTGGGTGTCCAAGCATCTTTTTCTATCTTCCGGTTCCTAAAAATTATCTCCGGGTTCCTAAAATCGATGCCATACCTGTACTCGATTGTGCAAAAGGAAGTCATGGCATATGGGGTCTTTCATGCTGTCGTGCCTGTTGAGGGTTGGTGACCCTCATATAAAAAGGCTGAAGGAGAACGACCTGTACTGGGTGTCCAAGCATCTTTTTCCATCTCCCGGTTCCTAAAATCCATGCCATATACACGTCCCCTGATAGGGGACACCGCCGTGGAAGGTGCCTGGCCACAATTTCTTTGCACAAAAGGCAATCCCGGACCCCAACCTGTACTCGATTGTGCAAAAGGAAGTAACCTTATCATGGGTCCCAGACCGCACGTCTTGTAATTCTCTGTCTGGGAAATTATATATATATATCAAATCTATCTATTTATCTATCAAATCTATCTAACTATCAATCGTATCTATCAAATGTATATTGCATCTATTGATCTATGTAATTCGTATCTATCAAATGTATATTGCATCTATTGATCTATGTAATTTGTATCTATCAAATGTATATTGCATCTATTGATCTATGTAATTCGTATCTATCAAATGTATATTGCATCTATTGATCTATGTAATTCGTATCTATCAAATGTATATTGCATCTATTGATCTATGCAATTTGTATCTATCAAATGTATATTGCATCTATTGATCTATGTAATCTATTTATATATCAAATGTATATTGCATCTATTGATCTATGTAATCTATGTATCTATCTATCTATCTATCTATCTATCTATCAAATCTATCTATCTCGTGGCCGGGCTGTTTTGTGACAGCCACTTGTGTTTCGGCCAAATTTGAAGTAAGAGGACCGACCAAGCATATTTTTCCATTTCCCGGTTCAGAAAATCCATGCCATATACACCTCCCCCGATAGGGGGAGTAACAGGTATTAAACTGATCAGAATAGTACTACTTAACACACCACTCATATCTGGTGGCACAATAGATTGCACGCGCAGTGCCCCAAATTTGAAGTAGGAGGACCGACTAAGCATCTTTTTACATCTCCCGGTTCCGAAAATCCATGCCATATACACGTCCCCTGGCGCCGCAACTGCCTCTGGGAACCTTACCATGGGTCACAGACCGCACGTCTTGTAATTCTCTGTCTGGGAAATTATATATCTATCAAATCTATCTATTTATCTAACTAATCTATCTAACTATCAATCGTATCTATCAAATGTATATTGCATCTATTGATCTATGTAATTCGTATCTATCAAATGTATATTGCATCTATTGATCTATGTAATTCGTATCTATCAAATGTATATTGCATCTATTGATCTATTTAATTTGTATCTATCAAATGTATATTGCATCTTTTGATCTATGTAATTTGTATCTATCAAATGTATATTGCATCTATTAATCTATGTAATTTGTATCTATCAAATGTATATTGCATCTATTGATCTATGTAATTCGTATCTATCAAATGTATATTGCATCTATTGATCTATGTAATTCGTATCTATCAAATGTATATTGCATCCATTGATCTATGTAATTCGTATCTATCAAATGTATATTGCATCTATTGATCTATGTAATCTATGTATCTATCTATCAAATCTATCTCGTGGTTGTGCAAATGGACTGTTTGCGGTTGTTTGCGGTGCGTTACACAGGGAGTTTGGTCTGTCACTGTGAAGCTGGCGTAACCCTTACACTACCTGATCGATACAACATCATGCCTGATGTTTTAAAGCACGCTATTCCAAACAATTTAGGAATGTTAGGTGATTTATGCCCTTTATGGCTTAAAACCAGACTCTGCATCAACTATGTAATTTTCCGTGGGAGTTTTGCCATGGATCCCCTTCCGGCATGCCACAGTCCAGGTGTTAGTCCCCTTGAAACAACTTTTCCATCACTATTGTGGCCAGAAAGAGTCCCTGTTGGTTTAAAAGTTCGCCTGCCTATTGAAGTCAATGGCGGTTCGCCCGGTTCGCGAACAGTCGCGGAGGTTCGAGTCCGCCGTTCGCTAACCGAAATTTTAAGGTTCGCAACATCACTAGTGACACTGTGCCCTGGCAGGCAGGCACTGAAACGCACACGTGTGAAGGAAACTGACTGCTATTATTTAACACAGTCAAAAAAGTATTTTTTTTTTTTTAAATGTACACTACTGTTACACCAGATATGAGTGGTGGCACTGGGCAAGTGGGCACAGTATACGCTGTGAGCCTGACACACACGCTGGCAGGCAGGCAACTGCAATTAGATTACACAGGAAAAAAAAAAAGCAGACTGATGTTCTAGCCCTAAAAAGGGCTTTTTGGGGTGCTGTCCTTACAGCAGCGATCAGATGAGTCCTTCAGGACTGTAGTGGACACTGAATACACTAGCCTAGCTATCGATTTCCCTATTAAATCAGCAGCAGCTACACTGTCCCTCCTCTCACTAAGAATGCAGCTTCCGAATGAATCTAAAATGGATGCTGTCCAGGAGGTAGGAGGTTCTGGGAGGGAGGGTCTGCTGCTGATTGGCTGGAATGTGTCTTCTGACTGTGAGGTACAGGGTCAAAGTATTACTCAATGATGACGAATAGGGGGCGGATCAAACATCGCATATGTTGCTCCGCCGCGGCGAACGCGAACAAGCTATGTTCGCTGGGAACTATTCGCCGGCGAACTATTCGCAACATCACTAGTCGGCTTACCACAGGTGTGTTGGGGACTTGTTCCTAAGCCTCCACCCGTTAGGTCAACTTACCACAGGTGTGGTGGGGACTTGTTCCTAAGCCTCCATCCTAGCCATAGGACTTATATGTATACAATACACCCAGACCATCATTAAGTATTTGAGATTTCTGACAGGACCACTATGTATGATTTTATTGTAGTGCACAGATGTCTATTTCCTCTGGGCTCTGCGCAGCGGATGTTCTTATAGCAATAACTTTATTACTTTTATTTGGCGCTATACAGTGAGCTCCCCTACTCTCAGTAGTGCGATGAGCTTCTCTTTATCCTCAAGAGCTGCACTGACATTTATAGAAGTTGCAGGCCCAGTTTTCTTAGGTGAAACTGCTGTAGACCTTTAAGTGATTTGTTTCCAGCTGTGCTACCTCTCTCTGCTTCTCATAGCAGCGGCAATCTTTATCTGCTTAGCTGCTCTAGGGGTAAGCTTATTAATGCTAGGGGTACGCTTATTAATGCTAGGGGATTTATTAATATCACCTTTTGCTGAACATTTGTTCTTACAAACACCTAGATTACAAGTTTAGCTTTGCGGCTTGTAACGCTGAAAATATGGCATTTTCAGCGTTAAAACAGCACCGCGGCTATTACAAATGTTGTCGGTATAGGTGTATCGCACACCTTTTAGCCTGTACCGCAACGTCAGTCCCACACACGTAAAAATGAAGTTTTTTCATGGGATTCCCATAGCGCCGGTATTACGAGTTTTGCTTTACGGCTA
Organism: Bombina bombina; assembly: GCF_027579735.1. Lineage (NCBI taxonomy): Eukaryota > Metazoa > Chordata > Amphibia > Anura > Bombinatoridae > Bombina > Bombina bombina. Next base: position 1,154,801,991 of record NC_069504.1, read on the forward strand.
AAAAGTGAGCGTTACAGGATAAAATGACAAGATCTGTAACGCCATCTAAAGTCAGTAGTTACAGCTACAAAGCTGTAACATAAAACTCATAACTAAAGTGTTACAAAGTACACTAACCCCCATAAACTACCTATTAACCACTAAACCGAGGCCCTCCCGCATCGCAAACACTATAATAAATGTATTAACCCCATAATCTGCCGCTCCCAACATCGCCGCCACTAAAAAAATGTATTAACCCCTATTCCGCCGCTCCCCAACTTTGTCACCACTATACTAAAGTTATTAACCCGTAAACCGCCGCCCTCCTGCATAAAAAACACTATTTAAATATTATTAACCCCTGATCTGCCTTCACCCACACCGCCGCTATAATAAACCTATTAACCCCTAAACCGCAAGCTCCCAACAACGAAATAAACTAATGTAAACTAGTAACCCCTAAACCTAACGACCCCCTAACTTTATATTAATATTACAATTTCCCTATCTTAAATTAAATTAAAATTACCTGTCAAATTAAAAAAAATAATTTTAAACTAACAATTAAACTAACTACCATTTAAATAAAACTATCAATACAAAAATTCTAACACTAGGATTACTAATTACAAAAAATAAAAACAAACACTAAATTACGAAAAATAACAAATTATCAAAAATAATAAAGAATTACACCTAATCTAATAGCCCCTATCAAAATAAAAAAAAACCTAGCCTACAATAGACTACCAATAGCCCTTAAAAGGGCCTTTTGTGGGACATTGCCCCAAAGATATCAACTCTTTTACCTGTAAAAAAAATACAAACACCCCCCCCCCACGGTAAGAAAAATCAGCCAATAGGATTTAAACAGCTCTCATTCTATTGGCTAATTCAAATTAGCCAATAGAATGAGAGCTGCTTAAATCCTATTGGCTGATTTGAACAGCCAATAGGATTTTATCAGCCCTAATTCCTATTTGCTGATTCAAATTCTTCAGCCAATAGGAATGCAAGGGATGCCATCTTGAATCGCGTCCCTTGCATTGAAGATTCGGTGTACGGTGGTGACCGTATGAAGAGGATGCTCCACGCTGGATGTCTTCAGGATGGACCCGCTCCGCGCTGGCTGGATGAAGATCGAAGAGGCCACATGGATGAGGACTTCGCCGGCTAGATGAAGATAGAAGAGGCTGCATGGATGAAGACTTCTTGCCGTATGGATGAGGACTTCGCCGGCTGGATGAAGATAGAAGAGGCCTCCTGGATTAAGACTTCTTTAGCGTATGGATGAGGACTTCGCCGGCTGGATGAAGATAGAAGAGGCTGCCTGGATGAAGAGTTCTTGCCGCATGGATGATGACTTTGCCGGCTGGATGGATCCTTCAAGTGGGACTTCAACAACTGTAAGTGGATCGTCGGGGGTTAGTGTTAGGTTTTTTAAAGTTTTTTTGGGGTGATTTTTTATTTTTATTTTATGGGCAGTAAAAGAGCTAAGTGCCCTTTTAAGGGCAATGCCCATACAAATGCCCTTTTCAGGGCTATGGGTAGTTTAGGTTATTTTAGATTGTTTTTTTATTTGGGGGGGTTGGTTGGGTGGTGGGTTTTAATGTTGGGGAGGTGTTTGTATTTTTTTTAACAGGTAAAAGAGCTGGTATCTTTGGGGCAATGCCCCACAAAAGGCCCCTTTAAGGGCTATTGGTAGTTTATTGTAGGCTAGGGTTTTTTTTTATTTTGGATGGGCTTTTTTATTTTGATAGGGCTATTAGATTAGGTGTAATTATTTTTTAATTTTGATAATTTGTTTGTTATTTTGTGTAATGTATATTTTTAGGGGGTGTTTTTTTTAGTAAAATAGCTGTTTATCTCAGGGCAATGCCCTACAAAAGTCCCTTTTAAGGCCCCCTGGTAGTTTGGGGGGTGGGGGTTTGTATAGTGTTAGGGGGGTTTGTATTCTTTTTGGAGCAAAATAGCATTTTTATCTTAGGGCAATGCCCTACAAAAGGCCCTTTTAATGGTCCTTGGTAGTTTGGGGGGTGGGGGTTTGTATTCTTTTTGTAATGGTAGGTTTTCTTTCATGTAATCGGCAAGACTCTATGAACTAGTGATGTATGGGATATACATTCCTACCAGGAGGGGCAAAGTTTCCCAAACCTCAAAATGTGTATAAATACACCCCTCACCACACCCACAATTCAGTTTTACAAACTTTGTCTCCTATGGAGGTGGTGAAGTAAGTTTGTGCTTGATGATTTCTTCTATGATAAGCACTTCTAATAATTCTGAAGCCCAATTCCTCTCAGAGTACAGTGTTTGTCAGAGGGATGTGAAGAGAGTATTGCCTACTGATTTTATAGCTTCCCTCACGGGAAATCTTTTCAAGGGTTCTCTGTTATCGGTCGTAGGGATTTATCTCCTACCTCCCTTTTCAGATCGATGATATACTCTTTATATACCATTACCTCTGCTGATAGTTTTCAGTACTGGTTTGGCTATCTGCTATATGTAGATGGGTGTCTTTCGGTAAGTATCATTATTTAAGACACTCTCAGCTATGGTTTGGCGCTTTATGTATTATAAAAAGTTTTAAATATATATATTTTACTTATATTTGCCATGAGTCAGGTCTATGTGTATTTCCCTTTGCAGTCTGGCAGTTTCGTTATGGTAATCATGTTTAGGAAGTTTGTCTTACCCTGGGGTATAGTCTTTTTTTTTAATTTGACTTGTTTTTTTCTTTGAAAACTTGCGGGCAAATTAGGCTTGCAAGAGCACAAAATGCTGTTATTTATTGCGTCATTCTTGGTGCAAGATTTTTTTTGGCGTGAATATGCGTCCGTAATGACGCAAGTTTGTAATTTCCGGCATCTTAGTTGATGCTAGGTTGTTTGACGCGGAATTGTGTTTGTTATGATGCAAGTTGCGTCATTTCCGGATGTTTGTTGGCAACAAATAATTTCTCAACTTCCTTTTGCGTTGTGCGTCATTCTTGGCGCCAAAAAAAAATATTTATATTTTACCCCACTTCCTATATGCTCCTTGCATTCTTTATGCTCAGAGGGCTATGCTATTTGCTTTTTTGTCAATTTTAGCTTTGGCATTTTCTTCCATTCTGAGACTGCTATATGTGGAAATAAGATATTTCTGTTTAAATGTTATGTTTTTCTTTTACATTTTACAAGATGTCTCAATCTGATCCTGTCTCAGAAGCTGCTGTAGGAACCATGCTGCCTGAACACAGTTCTACCAAAGCTAAGTGTATCTGTTGTAAGCTAGTGGAGATTATGGGGGGTAGTTATCAAGCCGTCAACCTCAAATACGCTGGAATTCCGCAGCGTATTTGTGGCGAGGCTGATTCGCCTTAGTTATCAAGCCCTAGACACCAGCAAAAGTAGAATTTAGTGACGTAACATACGATCTGCCGGACTCAGTCCGACACAGATCGATTCTTACGTCACTCCAGATGTTCCGCACACAAGTGCGGCACAATCTGACTACTTTTGCTAGTTATCAAAAAACTAGCAGGTACGCTCGGCACTTTTCCGGCCCAGCGTACCTGTTTTTCAATCCTTCACCCTGGAGGATTAATAACTATTTAATAACTATTCTAACTAGCTAAAATAAATACAAAGTTACCTGTAAAATAAATATAATAAATAATAATAAATATAATTCCTAAAATAGCTACAATGTAATTATTAATTACATTGTAGCTATCTTAGGGTTTATTTTACAGGTAAGTATTTAGTTTTAAATAGGAATAATTTATTTAAGTATAGTGTAGTGTTAGGTGTAATTGTAACTTAGGTTAGTTTTTATTTTACAGGTAAATTTCTCTTTATTTTAACTAGATAGCTATTAAATAGTTATTAACTATTTAATAGCTATTGTACCTAGTTAAAATAAATTGAAAGTTACCTGTAAAATAAAAATAAATCCTAAGATAGCTACAATATAATTATTATTTATATTGTAGCTATATTAGGGTTTATTTTACAGGTAAGTATTTAGTTTTAAATAGGATTAATTTAGTTAATAATAGAAATATTATTTAGATTTATTTAATTAATATTTAACTTAGGGGGGTGTTAGGGTTAGTGTTAGACTTAGGTTTAGGGGTTAATAAATTTATTACAGTGGCGGCGGTGTAGTGGGGGGCAGGATAGGGGTTAATAAATGTATTATAGGTGGCGACGGTGTAGGGGGGGCAGATTAGGTGTTAATAAATTTAATATAGGTTGCGGCAGGGTCCGGGAGCGGCGGTTTAGGGGTTAAACTATTTAGTTGCGGCGAGGTGCGGGATCAGCAGGATAGGGGTTAATAACTTTATTATAGAGGGCGGCAGTATAGGGGGGCAGGATAGGGGTTAATAGGTATAATGTAGGTTGCGGCGGTGTCCGGGAGCGGCGGTTTAGGGGTTAATACATTTATTATAGTTGCGGCGGGGTCAGGGAGCGGCGGTTTAGGGGTTAATATGTATAGAGTTGCTTGTGGTGGGTTCCGGGAGCGGCGGTTTAGGGGGTAATAACTTTATTTAGTTGCGGCGGTGTAGGGGGGGGACAGCTTAGGGGTGTTTAGATTCGGGGTATATGTTAGGGTGTTAAGTGCAGACAGCTCCCATAGAAATCAATGGGATGTCTGGCAGCAGCGAACTTGTACTTTCGCTATGGTCAGACTCCCATTGATTCCTATGGGATCCGCCGCCTCCAGGGCGGCGGATTGAAAACCAGGTACGCTGGGCCGTAAAAGTGCCGAGCGTACCTGCTAGTTTTTTGATAACTAGCAAAAGTAGTCAGATTGTGCCGCACTTGTGTGTCTGGAGTGACGTAAGAATTGATCTGTGTCGGACTGAGTCCGGCGGATCGAAGCTTACGTCACAAAATTCTACTTTTGCCGGTATCTAGCCTTTGATAACTAAGGCGAATCAGCCTCGCCACAAATACGCTGCGGAATTCCAGCGTATTTGAGGTTGACGGCTTGATAACTAGGCCCCACAGGCTGACAGGAAGGCAAATGCAATTAGATTACAAAAAAAAAAAAAGACTGAAGTTCTAGCCCTAAAAAGGGCTTTTTGGGGTGATGTCCTTACAGCAGAGATTAGATGAGTCCTTCAGGACTGTAGTGGACACTGAATACACTAGCCTAGCTTTCAATTTCCCTATAAAATCACCAGCAGCAGCACTAACCCTCCTCTCACTAAGAATGCAGGATCGTAATGAATCTAAAATGGCTGCTGCCCAGGAGCTGGGAGGGTCTGGGAGGGAGTGTCTGCTGCTGATTGGCTGAAATGTGTCTGCAGACTGTGAGATACAGGGTCAAAGTTTCCTCAATGATGATGAATAGGGGGCGGATCGAGCATCGCATATGTTCGCCCGCCGCGGCGAACGCAAACAAGCTAAGATCGCCGGGAACTGTTCTCCGGTGAACTGTTCGCGACATCACTAGTCACTACTACAAATGAGGAACTATGGGAAACTATTTTCACAGTTGATGGGGCTATTTCCACTTTGGCAAAGTGAACTACTATTCCATTATATTATACAAAAGCTTTTCAGTAAGCTGGATTGCTTGAGTGGCAGGTGCTATAACCATATGGCGTGACTCTTTAACTGAGGTGGTTCATGAGGACATTTTTCTGGATTATATCCTGGATGCCTAAAGACGATTAATGTACCCAACTCTTTTATCTGTTTTACGAGTGTGGAAATAATCATCATTAATGCAAAAATAAAGATTTGGAGGTCTTAACTAGTTGAGCCTTGTGGTTAAAATCCTGGTAGGCAGATATGGTTTCTAAGGGCAAACTTTTTGTCTCTCCCCTTTTTTCAAAGGAAGATTTTTTTTATGTTTAAAGTTTGCATGCGATTATTTGCTCTGGAACTATATGTACGGGTGCTTTTGTACCTCAAAACATAAGGTCTACGGGCAAGAACGGACATGCAGTGCATTGTAGTTCCTTTTGTCAGTCTAGAAACCAAAAATTATCTTTGTCTTCTGACCAGAAACCTTATTCATCCAAGTCCTCTTGGAAACCTGGTAATTCCTGGAACAATAATTTCTGATAGGGGGCAGATTGAGCCGTTTTTGGAGGACATGGTCAAGATTTGTTTAAGATCCTTCGGTTCTAAACATAGTTTCTCAGGGGTACAGAATAGGCATTTCTGTCCAGTCTCCCTCAGGGAAGTTTTCTCCTGTCACATGTGCCCAAGGATCAGTTAAAGGCAAAGGCCTTTTTTCAGTGTGTTCTAGTACTGGGACATATAGGAGTTATTATTCCTGTTTGGAATCTGAAAGAACTCTTCTCAAATCTTTTTACTGTGTCAAAGAAAGACTGAACTTTCAGATCGTTCTATACCTAAAACCTCTAAACAAGTTCTTCAGACTTCCCACTATCAAAATGGAAAGAATTCAGACCATCTTGTCTAATGTTCTGCAAGGTCAGTTTATGACCACTATAGTCTTGAAAGATGCATATCTCCATAATCCCAACCACAGAGTTTTTTGTCCACTCAAAAAAAAGTTCCTTTTCTAGGGTTTTTCATATGTTTAGTGAACTTACGTTTAACCCTTATAGAGAAATGCAGAACAAAGTTTCAAAAAGCTTGTGTGAATCTACATGTCTTATCTCATCCTTCAGTAGCTCAGTTGATGGTGGTAGTGGATTTGATGATTGCAGCTTTGGATGCAATTTTGTCCCCAAGATTTCACTTCCGTCCTCTTCAACTCCATATGCTCAAGCAGTGGAATGAAGATTAAAACCAGCTTTCTAGGAGTATTTTCCTGGTTTACAAGACCAGACAGTCTATCTTTTGGTGGCAGACTCTTCAGTTTTATTTTGTTATCTTGAGTGGACATCACCACAGATTCAAGTCTGCTAGGATGGGGCTTGGTCCTTAGGAGGTGAGGTTATCAATCATCAAGGCACTTCAGTGTTGGTCTTTTCTCAAAAAGGATTCTTTGCTGATATTTCAATCAGACAATGTCACGGTGGACTGGATATCAATAATAATAATTATTATTATTATTATTTATTTATATGGCATTGCAAAGATTTGTGATAAGATACAAATGTATAACAGGTTAAAAATATATAGTACAAGAGGAGGAGGGCCCTGCTCCAAAAAGCTTACAGTCTACAGAGGAATCTCCATGGGGAATCAGCAAGGGGAAACTCAAAGTTACTTGGCTCTGAAGAAGGTATCTCAAATTTTGAAGTGGGCAGAGAAGCATCACTGTACAATCTCAGCAATCCATATTCCAGGAAAAATCAATTGGTAATTATATTTTCTCAACTGGCAGGTTCTCTACCTAGGGGAGTGGTCTCTGAACCGATAGTATTCAATCAAAATGTAAAACAGTGGGGTCTCCTTGATATAGATCTAATGACTTCTTGTTTGAATCAAAAACTTCCAAGGTATTGTGCCTTATTTCAAGATCCCCATTAGTGATTGCTCCCGCTTAACCTTGCAGAACTTGGTATGCAAATCTGATTCAAATGTCCAGCTAATGTAACTGGAAGAAGAGGCGATCAATCCGGATGATGATAAAAGTAAAACGTAGCTTTTATTTAGAACACAAGTATAAAAACATCAGAGCCACAGTTCATGTTCAAGGTGTTGTGTATCAGATTGGCTTACGTGTTTCGGCGTGAGCCGTAGTCATAGCCTATACAACCTGATACACTGCACCCATTTAAACCTTAAAAAGCACAGTAATTGGATAATTACAAAGTCAACAAAATTTGCATAAACACACCTTGAAACAGCAATAGCGCATAACAGTACAAGCAATTCTATAATAGATAAACAGAAATACAAAGTATCAATCTATTACTCACTGTTACCATATACAAAATAATGTATATAAAGATATATTAGGATAAAATATGAAAGGGCACCCAAATACCGGCAAATAATCACATACAATACTGGAACATAAACCGATATTAGGACATGTGTAACTAATAAATAGAGGCCCTAATACCTGAAACCTAATACAGATAGGAACAATAATATTATTCGATGTACGAAAATACAAAATTAAAAGCATATATACAATATATGTACATGATAGAAAGTATGGGAAGGGATGTCTCGGCTGGGGTTAGATCGACCGCTGTATATGATTAAGAATGACCGGTACTACTATATTAGTAGTTAAGGATAGAGAATAAATTTATCACCCAAATCCAGAAGTACTAAGGTAATCTAACTTAATATAGTGGATATCTACGGACAGAAAATATTCAATTTAATCAATATTCACATCAGGTAAAGTAAAGAAAATAAAATAAATAAACATGTTTCCTTATTGCCAAAAATTAATTAAGTCAAATTCGGAATTAAGACCTAGGGGCAGTCTAGTCTTTAACCTGAAGATCCAAAACATTTCTTGGAATTCGAGCCTTTTTGTACGTCCCCACCTCTACCTATCAATGGAATTCTCTCAATAATGTTCCAGGCAAAGGTACTCTTGTTGTGGTAATGAAAAAAATGCTGAACCAATGGTGTCTTAGCTTTTCCAAAGTGGATAGTGGAAAGATGTTCCCTAATACGGGAGTTCACGTCTCTAGTTGTGAGCCCCACGTATTGTAGGGAACAAGCTGCACACGTGATTAGATATACCACAAAATTGCAGGTACAATTCAGGCAATTGCGGGTATCAAAAGTCTCTCCTGTTACCTCAGATTTAAATTGTGTTCCTAGGAGCACATGTTCACAAGGTTTGCACCTAGATTTACCACATTTGAACATACCCTGGTGTTGTAACCAGGTAGAGACTTTAGGTTTTTGTTTGATTACTTCAGACGGTGCCACATAATTCCCTAGTGTTCTAGCTTTTCTGTAAGCACATCTCATACCTTTATCAGCTACTGGGACCAAAAGGTCATCAGCCACCAACATCCTAAAATGTTTGCGCACTATATTGCATACTTTGTTGTAGTATGCACTATAGTTAGTGATAAATGTAACTCCGTCAAATTTGTTATTAACAGTCAAGTCCTTGTCTTTCAACAAAAGATTCCTGTCCAAATGCTGTACCTCTCGCCTGGCTCTCAATACCACATGTTGTTTGTAACCCCTATCTCTGAGTCTATTACATAGAGCCTCAGCCTCTAATTCATATTGATCACCATTGATACAATCTCTTTTTGTGCGAATGAATTGCCCTTTGGCCACAGCATAGGGCACATGTGAGGGATGACAACTTTTGGCACTCAATAAAGAATTGCCTGAGATAGGTTTCCGATACACACTGGTATCAATTGTTCAATCAGGTAATCCCCTTAGTCTTAAGTCTAGGAAATTGATAGTTTCACGATGGTATTCATGTGTGAATTGGAGGCCTTCCTCATTGTCATTTAACCATTCCACAAAAAGGAGAGCCGATGACTGATCTCCCTGCCAGACCAGCAGCAGATTGTCGATATAGCGTTTATATAGACTGATCTGATCTCTGTAGGTATTAGAATCTGCAAAGATGTGGGACAGCTCAAATGTCCAGCTACCAGCCTTGGGGCCTTCCTCTAAGGGAATACCTTTCCAATATCCCTTCTTTCATCACAATGTAAAATCTATAAATTGAATGGCTTGGAGATTGAACGCCTGATTTTGAGTCATAGTGGTTTATCTAATTCAGTTATTGACACTCTTGTTCAAGAGTTTTTACAACTCCCCCATCGACATTTGCTTCAAAACACGTTTAGGGTCAACAATAAGGTCACAAATAGTGCTACCTTAAGCTCAGGTCACTGCATTTAAATTGCCAATAACTTCAATAGGAGCCACAGCTGCACCATCCTTGGCACACTCTTCTTCAACAGGGGAACATGCCCGGGAGAAAGACAACACATCCCAGATAATTATGTCCTTGCCTTGTTGTTCATCTTGGAATCAAACCTGCACAGGATTTTCTTTTCTCATGACTACAAAATATCTAAGATTGTTCATTTACAGGCATTGCAGGACCATCTTAGACATAGTGGTGGGAGCTCAAGAGGTGGATTTGGTTTCACACTAAAGAACTGTAGTTACACAGTGTTATAAATAACCCCTCTATTTCAGACAGTGGTTATCTCTTCTCAGGTGGCTGGTGGAAGATACATACTCCATAACAAGAAATATGTTATCCTAGTAGGACTAATATCAGAAATGGCAGTCTGTTGGGCTGTGAGGGGCTTATAGTCAACGACTATAGGTTGTCTGGATCCTCAGACAGAAAAGCATTTTACATTAGAGGTCTAAAGATAGGTTCTATGAGTTCTATGATTTGTCCAGGATAGTATTGTGCCAGAAACCAGAATCCTCAGTCATTTGCAATAGACATAAGTTGATTTATTGGGATCAGACTCCTTATGTAACCCAGAGGGTGAAACAGAGCAAGCTAAAAACTATACTTCTGGTTTTATCTTTGCTAAGGCAAGCCTGGTGTTTATACACATTTATGGTTATTTCTCCAATACAAAAAAAAAAGAACAGCAGCACTCCAATCCAGTAAATAATTACCAATTTATTGCAGCATCAGCAAGCAAGACAACAGCAACGTATTCATGAATAAGGACATGGAGTCCGAAACGTTGCTGTTGCCTTGCTTGCTGATGCTGCTTTAAATTGGTAATTATGTACTGGATTGGAGTACTGCTCTGCTGTTCTTTTGATATTTTTGGATATTACTTCAGGGTTTGTGCAGTACCCAGTTACAGCTTGTGCACCCTACTATACAGTGTGTGCTGGACTATTTTCTTATTTCTCTAATACACCAGTATTTAGTCTTAGGATCTGTTTCACTGTGCCAGTGTCTCAGTTCCAGTCTCTCAGTTCCAGTCCTCAGTGAAACCTAACAGGCTATATTTCATTTAAGCCCTTGATTGAATGCGGCTGAGACTCATACATTTAATTGAACTAATGAATAGTCTAATAAGGGGAATTTTTCTCTGTAAGGTTTCTTTGACAATTTAAATGGAGACAACTGCTCTATGCAGACATAACTGCTAGTGTTGATAGCTGGGCCACTGTCCTTATTTATGAAAACACAGATTATTCTTATCATGTTGGCATCTCACACTGTGGTAACCACTACATTAAATTACTTACTTCCAACTGAAATCTTCATTGTCCTGCATAACCTTTTCATAGGGAGATGATGATCCTTACGTGCTCCACATAGGGATATCCCTCTGTGTCAACATCATTATCTTCATCAGAGCTTTACAATGGGCATGGAGAGAAAATTCTTTTTTTTGGTCAGCAAGTTATGAAACCAACATATTATTTATGTGATGCTCCTCTGTTACTGTATCAGGGGGACCTTCCTTGATAGTTCAAATGGAACTAAATACTTGGGAGACAGTGCATAAAAATGTAATTGTTCTGGTTGAGGATATGTTGTTTTTTTTATGCTGGTAGACACACATTCAAAATGGCCTCAATTTTTTTTAAATGGGACACACTATAAATGAAGCTATCATCACTCTTTTAGAATTGTTGCTACTTGTGTCCTTCCTGTTATCAGACGAAGGCCTGGAACTAGTTTCCAGGTTCTTCTCATATAACTTACTTAATTCATTTGGTAACCTCAGTTAAAGGTCACACCTAGGTAGACACTGGTGCACGAACAGATCTTGAAAATGATGGCAACAGTGTTTTCAACAATGTTCAACAAGAACTTGTACTCTCCTGAGCCTACCTAGGGGGCTGATTTATCAACTCTCTGCCCGACATGATCCGATCAGCGGATCATGTCCGACAGACATTGCTGAATGCGGAGAGCAATATGCTCTCCGCATTCAGCATCGCACCAGCAGCTCTTGTGAACTGCTGGTGCAACGCTGCCCCCTTCAGATTTACAGCCAATCGGCCGCTAGCAAGGGGTGTCAATCAACCCAATCGTATTCGATTGGGTTGATTTCCCGCGATGTCTGTTCGCCTCCTCAGAGTAGGCGGACAGTTTATGGGGCAGCGGTCTTTAGACCGCTGCTTCATAACTGGTGTTTCTGGCGAGCCTGAAGGCCCTTCAAGCTCCTTCTACTGCATGTCTATGTTCTCATGTTGGTGAGGACCTGATACAGATGCATGCTCATTAGATGCCATTGGTGTGGTTAGGACTCTGACTTTTCACTTCTTATTTTTTCCATGTCGTTTGCATTTCTAACCTGGCAGCAATTACTTGGGGAACTGACAGAGGTAATTATCAAGAGATTTATTTTGCTTTGTACATTTGAAAATTTTTGCAGTTATTCTGCCAAATAATGTGTCATATTACTGTAGATTACTGACATCGATCTCCAAAGATGATTATGTTTGCTTTATGTCAGAACAGTGAGATGCCAATGACTCTTCATAATAAGTCCTCTGTAGCATATAGAAAGAAAAGAAATGATTAAAGCAAACTAAAATGAGAATTAGTGCGAGATAATCATGATAAGATACTCAACAAGGTCACATGTTGGGTCAAGGTGTAGGTAAAATAAATCCCGACCACTCTTCTAGAGCATTCCGTAACGCCCACTTTCAGTCCCTGAAGACACCTTTCTCTTAGTGAGACTACATTGTAGAATTACATAGTCAACGCGTGCAAAATAAAAACACAACACAATAGCACTTATGTCAGAATTTCAAATGAGCAGTAGATTTTTTTTATTTTTGAAAATATTTTTTTATTGAAGTTAAAACATATATCATCTAAACAAGGACTCGCCCTAAGGCAAAGGTTACAACAAAAAGAATAGTACATTGTCTATACAAAGGCATTATTAAGAAAGCAATATGTACATACAGGAAGAAAAAATACATTTCAGGTCAGGTTATGAAGATAGACAATATCTTTGGCGAGATGAAATATAACTTCTTTTTATATTATCAGCGTATGAGCTCTACATTCTAATAAAATATTACCTAATACCAAAATATCAGCCTGTGGAGGGTTCAAAAAAGTATCAGCCACTCTTGGGCTGAGATATATAAGGGGAAGGGGATATTCAGCGGGTAAGCACCGCTATATGTATAGGAGAAGGGGGTGGGAGGACGAAGCCAACTATAAAGGTAAGTATCATAGAGCACCTGAAGTGAAGTTAGGGGTACCCAAATGTAGAGACCGTAGGCCTGATAGCTGGATTACTAAAAAGATAGATCAGAAATTAGTCTATTTAAGAGTAGGTAGTGGGGTAAAGTGACATCTTAATGCTAGATGAAGTAGCTAAATAGTGGCTAAAGGCTACTCTACTGATTCATTTAGGGAGACTCAAACGTTACAAGAATAGACAATAGAGAAATGCATGCATGTCACACTGATAGTAATTCACATAGGTGTTCAGGACTGACCTAAAGATTAATGCAACAGGTAATATATAAACTTATCCAAACATTGCAAATCAAATGTGTCTGTCAGCTGAGAAGGAGAATAATACTGTTACAGAAGCATTAGTTATTTTGTTGTGAAGAGCTTATTTCCCAGCAGCAATGCCTGAACCAGCAAGCCAGCGCCTAAGAAGGGCTCCAAGAAAACCGTAACAAGTATCATTTCATAAAGAGTTAACTCTTTTTTTTTCAGCTTTTAGAAACTATTGCCTAAATACACATTTGCTGGCCTCAGCTCTAAGTTTAGTGATAACAAATCCCATTGTCAAATCACCTCTGGAGCCAGACTGCTAATTGATAAGATGAACTTGTAAACTTGTTATCTTAAGTACTGTAATCCTATTGTGGCCTGTCAAAGGACAGTGCTCTCTATCTAAATGTGTGATGGGGGATTTTGTGCTTCCCCCCCTCTCCCCCTGGGAGTGCCCTGTGTGCATGTAACCTTAATAAAAAGCAGGCTGGGCATCCCAGTCCTGAGTTCTTGTTTGACCCTCAATCGGAGCGTTGACTCGTTTTTGTGGGCAGAAGGGTATCCTAGCTGTACTGCAGCTAAGGGAGATTATTCTATATTTGCGAGACTCATATAGAATACTATGGAAAGCAGCTTCTCCCCTCTTTAGCAATAGGGATCCAGGCTACTAAGCGGTCCATCTCTCAGCGAGACTAAGGGTAACCGTAACAAATACATAATACACTTTCAACATAACATTTGAAAAGATAGTGAACAGTTATGTCTGGGACATATACGAACAAACATTTCTCATACACTCTTGCGTGGGGACAGTAAATCCTTAAGGAAACTGTGCATCCTTTTACATAATATAGGTGGATCAAGTGGGGAGTAGGCCATAGGTTTATGATAGCATATGTTAGAATTGGATATCAAATAGCATGGCTCTGGTGATAAATCAGAATTGCAAAGCACCAAGGATTTGTAAATGTCATCTTTTAACAAGTTCCTGTATGAAGTCAGTGAAAACAAACATTGCTGCCTGCAATCTTAACAAAGGGGATCTAACTTATGAACAAAATTATCAACAGGCATCATCACTTAAGAAACATCCCTGCAAATGTTAATCTGACTACTACAAGCCACTTTCTTGCAATATCATGGTCAGAACATATACATGCATTATAAACTTTTTGGATGTTCATTAGCAGTTGCTAGCTTAAAAACATTGCAAGTAGTAACAAGGAATCACATTTGGCTATGAGCATTTAAAAATGACTAAGCCTTCTATAAGACACAGTAACCTGGAAATGAACTCCATTGCATATTGCGCCTGCATGAAGCTTAATTGTAAAACCTTACGTTAACATTAGGACATATAAACAAGCAATATATAGTTTCCTATTGACAAGCCTGCAGTACAAAGTAGGATCTATACTAACTATCAGAGCCAGGTAGGAGGTTAGGAAGTTAGGAAGGGGCGGACTTCCTGTCTCAGTAATCACAGAGCAGGGAGGTTGCACACATTTTAATTACACGTTATAAATGAGTTGTCTCCTTTAATATTAGAATGCCTTATAGAGCATGAAAACACCATTAGATCTAGTAATGTGTGGCTAGGATAAAGAGCGCCCACAAACTGATTTGTGATAGCCCACTAACCCAGATGGACAGATTGTGTTATTTAGGCTTTGACTTCAGTCATTATAACTCTCGCCTATATTCCGAAAATGACATTATCCCCCTATATAGAAACTCTGATTAGTAGGCTAACCATCCAGAACAAATATCAAACATAAGATTAGAGAAAATTACTACTCACAGACTCATTACATGGCAATCCTCTCTAAATTTAGTTTAAGTGGAGTAGTAAAGGATATCTGCAGGGGATTAGAGTGAAGTATTTCAATGAGAGTGTAGATAACATCCTATACCCTGATAAATAAGAGTTAAACAATAAATCAAGACAACTGTATACATTATTAAAGAAACAAAGAAAAACAAAAAACATAGTCCTCTATGAAATACCTAAAAGTCAAGACCACAACAATGGTTAACCCTCAGGAAAGCAGATATTTATGTGCATTAAAGGGGACTGATATCTGAGTGAGGGATTGTGAGGAGTAGCAGAATAAAAAAGAGAAAAAAAACCATATTGAACATTGCCAACATCAGACCATATAGTCTTCATTATTAATTTCTGTCTAGCAAGAAAGCGTATATATACACATAATGAGAGACAATGCTTGGGCATAAAATATTAGGATGAACTCTGGGCATAAGAGAAACCTGAGTTATATAATGTCCAAGAGACACTAAATCTGAAAGTGAACCAGCTTGTCCTCAATAGTAATACAAGAAAGTCCTCAGCTATCCCACACCACATTTGTCCGATTTGTTTTTATATGCGAGTATAGGCTCCCTGCTGAATACATATATTGCACAGACTGCGTGGCTGGGGTAGTCACCCGCTCCAGTGTAGAACATCAATGACTCAGAAGAGAAAGCTACCAGACTCGTAGAAAGGTAAGAGACGCTGGAATCAATCACCCATGCTGTCGTTTTATCCTTGAGGTGTTGGAGGCTACAAGTCAGCTGCCTGTCAGCACAGGGAGCCAGATCTGCCGACTCGATATGTATCTCCCACTTCGATGGAACATCCACCTCTCTAGATAACCTAACGGGCGTTGAGTTCACAAGAGCAGCAGGCTGAGGTGCATCTGCTAGCTGGCTAGAGTCACTGCTCACCGAAGGTAAGGGAGCTGATCCAAACCGGGGCTCCGGACTCTCCATATGTAATCCTTCATGAGCCGCAATATTCTGATCCGTTACCAGCCGATCAGTACTCCAGTGCGTCTGTTGCTGCGGCTCAGAAAGTAGGTCTATCAGCGCTGTTATATCCTCTGTTATGCTCCGATAATGCCGCTCTAGCAGCCTTTGGGTGTGTAGTTCCCAAGATAGTAAGGCTTCCATTTTGAATGTGCCAGGGGAGTATAGATGAAGTTCAGCAGATCCACGTGGCGGGTCAAAGGAGGGTAGACCAACAAAATAACCTCATCAAAGTATGTCTTTTAGCAGTAAACAGCCAGCGTGCATATTCAGCAGGATAATTGAAGAGATTCAGTCTTTTAAATATAAGTTTATATCTAGTTTTATACCTATAAGCACAGAGCTTCACAGAAACACGTCTGGCTGCGTTAGTAGATGGCTCCGCCCCCCAGAATTTTTTTTTTTATAAATCTGAAGTTTCTTAAATTTTCCTGCCTTCTGTATGATGTGACAGCTATCAATGAATCCCAGACATAAACCATTGGTAATGCTTTATAGTAAGGTTCATGTAGGCTCCATTTATCATGTGCCAGACGGACAAGGTTCGCTATCATGAGCCTCGTACACCTGGCCAGTTTGTGTAATCAGATGGGGTTGATTAAACTCCTCACACTTTAGGTGGCAGAAAGGTCCCAGTGGTCTGCAGCTACATAACTAGTATTTCAGGCTCGTGCGAGCATTCACAGCTTAAAGGGCTAGTAAAATCCAAATTTCATGATTCAGATAGGGCATGTCATTTTAAACAACTTACTAATTCACTTTTATCATCATTTTTTTTTGTTTTGTGATCTTGGTATTTTTAGTTGAAATCTAAACTTAGGTAGGCTCATATGCTAATTTCTAAGCCCTTGAAGGCGGCCTCTTATCTGAATGCATTTGAAAGTTTTTCACGTCTTGAGGGCATTAGTTCATGTGTTTCATATAGATAACATTGTGCTCACACATGTGAAGTTATTTAAGAGTCAGCACTAAATGTCTGAAATGCAAGTCTGTCATAAGAATTGAAATAGGGGGCAGTTTGCAGAGGCTTAGATATAAGGTAATTACAGAGGTAAAAAGTGTATTTCTATAACTGAGATAAGGAGCAGTCTGCAGAGGCTTAAATATAAGGTAATTACATAGGTAAAAAGTGTATTTCTATAACTGAGATAAGGAGCAGTCTGCAGAGGCTTAGATATAAGGTAATCACA
Source organism: Bombina bombina (assembly GCF_027579735.1). Taxonomy (NCBI): domain Eukaryota; kingdom Metazoa; phylum Chordata; class Amphibia; order Anura; family Bombinatoridae; genus Bombina; species Bombina bombina. The sequence goes on from NC_069504.1 coordinate 1,154,819,297, forward strand.
GAGGTAAAAAGTATATTAATATAACTGAGATAAGGAGCAGTCTGCAGAGGCTTAAATACAAGGTAATCACAGAGGTAAAAAGTATATTAATATAACTGAGATAAGGGGGCAGTCTGCAGAGGCTTAGATACAGGGTAATTACATAGGTAAAAAGTGTATTTCTATAACTGAGATAAGGAGCAGTCTGCAGAGGCTTAGATATAAGGTAATCACAGAGGTAAAAAGTATATTAATATAACTGAGATAAGGAGCAGTCTGCAGAGGCTTAGATACAGGGTAATCACAGAGGTAAAAAGTATATTAATATAACTGAGATAAGGGGGCAGTCTGCAGAGGCTTAGATACAAGGTAATCACAGAGGTAAAAAGTGTATTTCTATAACTGAGATAAGGAGCAGTCTGCAGAGGCTTAGATATAAGGTAATCACAGAGGTAAAAAGTATATTAATATAACTGAGATAAGGAGCAGTCTGCAGAGGCTTAGATACAAGGTAATCACAGAGGTAAAAAGTATATTAATATAACTGAGATAAGGAGCAGTCTGCAGAGGCTTAGATATAAGGTAATTACAGAGGTAAAAAGTATATTAATATAACTGAGATAAGGAGCAGTCTGCAGAGGCTTAGATACAGGGTAATCACAGAGGTAAAAAGTATATTAATATAACTGAGATAAGGAGCAGTCTGCAGAGGCTTAGATACAGCGTAATCACAGAGGTAAAAAGTATATTAATATAACTGAGATAAGGAGCAGTCTGCAGAGGCTTAGATACAAGGTAATCACAGAGGTAAAAAGTATATTAATATAACTGAGATAAGGGGGCAGTCTGCAGAGGCTTAGATACAAGGTAATCACAGAGGTAAAAAGTGTATTTCTATAACTGAGATAAGGAGCAGTCTGCAGAGGCTTAGATATAAGGTAATTACAGAGGTAAAAAGTATATTAATATAACTGAGATAAGGAGCAGTCTGCAGAGGCTTAGATACAGGGTAATCACAGAGGTAAAAAGTATATTAATATAACTGAGATAAGGAGCAGTCTGCAGAGGCTTAGATACAGGGTAATCACAGAGGTAAAAAGTATATTAATATAACTGAGATAAGGAGCAGTCTGCAGAGGCTTAGATACAAGGTAATCACAGAGGTAAAAAGTATATTAATATAACTGAGATAAGGGGCAGTTTACAGAGGCTTAGATATAAGGTAATTACAGAGGTAAAAAGTATATTAATATAACTGAGATAAGGAGCAGTCTGCAGAGGCTTAGATACAGAGGGTAATCACACAGGTAAAACGTATATTAATATAACTGAGATAAGGAGCAGTCTGCAGAGGCTTAGATACAAGGTAATCACAGAGGTAAAATGTATATTAATGTAACTGAGATAAGGGACAGTCTGCAGAGGCTTAGATACAAGATAATCACAGAGGTAAAAAGTATATTAATATAACTGAGATAAGGAGCAGTCTGCAGAGGCTTAGATATAAGGTAATCACAGAGGTAAAAAGTATATTAATATAACTGAGATAAGGAGCAGTCTGCAGAGGCTTAGATATAAGGTAATCACAGAGGTAAAAAGTATATTAATATAACTGAGATAAGGAGCAGTCTGCAGAGGCTTAGATATAAGGTAATCACAGAAGTAAAAAGTATATTAATATAACTGAGATAAGGAGCAGTCTGCAGAGGCTTAGATACAAGGTAATCACAGAGGTAAAAAGTATATTAATATAACTGAGATAAGGGGCAGTTTACAGAGGCTTAGATATAAGGTAATTACAGAGGTAAAAAGTATATTAATATAACTGAGATAAGGAGCAGTCTGCAGAGGCTTAGATACAGAGGGTAATCACACAGGTAAAACATATATTAATATAACTGAGATAAGGAGCAGTCTGCAGAGGCTTAGATACAAGGTAATCACAGAGGTAAAATGTATATTAATGTAACTGAGATAAGGGACAGTCTGCAGAGGCTTAGATACAAGATAATCACAGAGGTAAAAAGTATATTAATATAACTGAGATAAGGAGCAGTCTGCAGAGGCTTAGATATAAGGTAATCACAGAGGTAAAAAGTATATTAATATAACTGAGATAAGGAGCAGTCTGCAGAGGCTTAGATATAAGGTAATCACAGAGGTAAAAAGTATATTAATATAACTGAGATAAGGAGCAGTCTGCAGAGGCTTAGATATAAGGTAATCACAGAAGTAAAAAGTATATTAATATAACTGAGATAAGGAGCAGTCTGCAGAGGCTTAGATACAAGGTAATCACAGAGGTAAAAAGTATATTAATATAACTGAGATAAGGGGCAGTTTACAGAGGCTTAGATATAAGGTAATTACAGAGGTAAAAAGTATATTAATATAACTGAGATAAGGAGCAGTCTGCAGAGGCTTAGATACAGAGGGTAATCACACAGGTAAAACGTATATTAATATAACTGAGATAAGGAGCAGTCTGCAGAGGCTTAGATACAAGGTAATCACAGAGGTAAAATGTATATTAATGTAACTGAGATAAGGGACAGTCTGCAGAGGCTTAGATACAAGATAATCACAGAGGTAAAAAGTATATTAATATAACTGAGATAAGGAGCAGTCTGCAGAGGCTTAGATATAAGGTAATCACAGAGGTAAAAAGTATATTAATATAACTGAGATAAGGAGCAGTCTGCAGAGGCTTAGATATAAGGTAATCACAGAGATAAAAAGTATATTAATATAACTGAGATAAGGAGCAGTCTGCAGAGGCTTAGATACAAGGTAATCACAGAGGTAAAAAGTATATTAATATAACTGAGATAAGGAGCAGTCTGCAGAGGCTTAGATACAGGGTAATCACAGAGGTAAAAAGTATATTAATATAACTGAGATAAGGGGGCAGTCTGCAGAGGCTTAGATACAAGGTAATCACATAGGTAAAAAGTATATTAATATAACTGAGATAAGGAGCAGTCTGCAGAGGCTTAGATACAAGGTAATTACAGAGGTAAAAAGTATATTAATATAACTGAGATAAGGAGCAGTCTGCAGAGGCTTAGATATAAGGTAATCACAGAGGTAAAAAGTATATTAATATAACTGAGATAAGGAGCAGTCTGCAGAGGCTTAGATATAAGGTAATTACAGAGGTAAAAAGTGTATTTCTATAACTGTGCTGGTTGTGCAAAACTGGTTTTTACTATCCCTTTAATTAATGGGGCCCAGTGTGCATTTAGGGTGCATTGCTGGACCCTCTGGTTACATTTTGTCTTTCACATGGAGAGAAATCATTTACTGAGCACTGTAACGGATCTTCTCATAATGGGCCCGATTACAAACGCTAATTAATGCTCCCGCTTGAACGTTACTAGCTTGTTGTGCTTGTTGACTTGTGCTACGAGTTGAAAGTAAATTGTATTTGTTCAAGCGCTAACCTGAACACAGAATATCGAGTGCGTGTTTACGTATTCACCTATAGGAGTCTATAGAGAAAAAAACCTCACACCCTACTCGCACGCAAACCAGATTGTCTACCGACAGGAAAATATGAATATTACACATTCTAATGTTCTTCACATACAAGAATCTGTTCTTTTTATTCTAAAATAAATATTTCTACCTATATCTGATGTTTTTTTGGTACCACGTATATTCATACCTATATATTCATTATTATATATAGATATAGATATATACAGATATATACATTATTATTATATAGATATAGATATATACAGATATATACATTATTATTATATAGATATGGATATATACAGATATATACATTATTATTATATAGATATAGATATATACAGATATATACATTATTATTATATAGATATAGATATATACAGATATATACATTATTATTATATAGATATAGATATATACAGATATATACATTATTATATATAGATATAGATATATACAGATATATACATTATTATTATATAGATATAGATATATACAGATATATACATTATTATTATATAGATATAGATATATACAGATATATACATTATTATTATATAGATATATACAGATATATACATTATTATTATATAGATATATACATTATTTATACAGTATATAGGTATAGATATATACAGATATATACATTATTATTATATAGATATATACAGATATATACATTATTTATATATAGGTATAGATATATACAGATATATACATTATTATATATAGATATAGATATATACAGATATATACATTATTATATATAGATATAGATATATACAGATATATACATTATTATTATATAGATATAGATATATACAGATATATACATTATTATTATATAGATATATACATTATTATTATATAGATATAGATATATACAGATATATACATTATTATTATATAGATATAGATATATACAGATATATACATTATTATTATATAGATATATACAGATATATACATTATTATTATATAGATATAGATATATACAGATATATACATTATTATTATATAGATATAGATATATACAGATATATACATTATTATTATATAGATATAGATATATACAGATATATACATTATTATTATATAGATATAGATATATACAGATATATACATTATTATTATATAGATATAGATATATACAGATATATACATTATTATTATATAGATATAGATATATACAGATATATACATTATTATTATATAGATATAGATATATACAGATATATACATTATATAGATATATACAGATATATACATTATTATTATATAGATATATACATTATTATTATATAGATATAGATATATACAGATATATACATTATTATTATATAGATATAGATATATACAGATATATACATTATTATTATATAGATATAGATATATACAGATATATACATTATTATTATATAGATATATACAGATATATACATTATTATTATATAGATATATACAGATATATACATTATTATTATATAGATATAGATATATACAGATATATACATTATTATTATATAGATATATACAGATATATACATTATTATTATATAGATATATACATTATTTATATATAGGTATAGGTATATACAGATATATACATTATTGTATATAGATATATACAGATATATACATTATTATATATAGATATATACATTATTATTATATAGATATAGATATATACAGATATATACATTATTATTATATAGATATAGATATATACAGATATATACATTATTATTATATAGATATATACAGATATATACATTATTTATATATAGGTATAGGTATATACAGATATATACATTATTATTATATAGATATAGATATATACAGATATATACATTATTATATATAGATATAGATATATACAGATATATACATTATTATTATATAGATATAGATATATACAGATATATACATTATTATTATATAGATATAGATATATACAGATATATACATTATTATTATATAGATATATACATTATTATTATATAGATATAGATATATACAGATATATACATTATTATTATATAGATATATACAGATATATACATTATTATTATATAGATATAGATATATACAGATATATACATTATTATATATAGATATATACAGATATATACATTATTATATATAGATATAGATATATACAGATATATACATTATTATTATATAGATATATACAGATATATACATTATTTATATATAGATATAGATATATACAGATATATACATTATTATATATAGATATAGATATATACAGATATATACATTATTATTATATAGATATATACAGATATATACATTATTTATATATAGGTATAGGTATATACAGATATATACATTATTATATATAGATATAGATATATACAGATATATACATTATTATTATATAGATATATACAGATATATACATTATTATTATATAGATATATACAGATATATACATTATTATTATATAGATATAGATATATACAGATATATACATTATTATTATATAGATATAGATATATACAGATATATACATTATTATTATATAGATATAGATATATGCAGATATATACATTATTATTATATAGATATATACAGATATATACATTATTATTATATAGATATAGATATATACAGATATATACATTATTATTATATAGATATATACAGATATATACATTATTATATATAGATATATACAGATATATACATTATTATTATATAGATATAGATATATACAGATATATACATTATTATTATATAGATATAGATATATACAGATATATACATTATTATATATAGATATAGATATATACATATATATACATTATTATTATATAGATATATACAGATATATACATTATTATTATATAGATATATACAGATATATACATTATTTATATATAGGTATATACAGATAAATTCATTATTATATATAGATATAGATATATACAGATATATACATTATTATATATAGATATAGATATATACAGATATATACATTATTATTATATAGGTATAGATATATACAGATATATACATTATTATTATATAGATATAGATATATACAGATATATACATTATTATTATATAGATATAGATATATACAGATATATACATTATTATTATATAGATATAGATATATACAGATATATACATTATTATTATATAGATATATACAGATATATACATTATTATTATATAGATATAGATATATACAGATATATACATTCTTATTATATAGATATATACAGATATATACATTATTATTATATAGATATAGATATATACATTATTATTATATAGATATAGATATATACAGATATATACATTATTATTATATAGATATAGATATATACAGATATATACATTATTATTATATAGATATATACAGATATATACATTATTATTATATAGATATAGATATATACAGATATATACATTATTATTATATAGATATATACAGATATATACATTATTTATATATAGGTATATACAGATATATACATTATTATTATATAGATATAGATATATACAGATATATACATTATTATTATATAGATATAGATATATACAGATATATACATTATTATTATATAGATATAGATATATACAGATATATACATTATTATTATATAGATATAGATATATACAGATATATACATTATTATTATATAGATATAGATATATACAGATATATACATTATTATTATATAGATATATACAGATATATACATTATTTATATATAGGTATAGGTATATACAGATATATACATTATTATTATATAGATATATACAGATATATAAATTATTTATATATAGGTATAGATATATACAGATATATACATTATTATTATATAGATATAGATATATACAGATATATACATTATTATTATATAGATATATACAGATATATACATTATTTATATATAGGTATAGGTATATACAGATATATACATTATTATATATAGATATAGATATATACAGATATATACATTATTATTATATAGATATAGATATATACAGATATATACATTATTATTATATAGATATAGATATATACAGATATATACATTATTATATATAGATATATACAGATATATACATTATTATATATAGATATATACAGATATATACATTATTATTATATAGATATAGATATATACAGATATATACATTATTATTATATAGATATATACAGATATATACATTATTATTATATAGATATATACAGATATATACATTATTTATATATAGGTATATACAGATATATTCATTATTATATATAGATATAGATATATACAGATATATACATTATTATTATATAGATATAGATATATACAGATATATACATTATTATTATATAGATATAGATATATACAGATATATACATTATTATTATATAGATATAGATATATACAGATATATACATTATTATTATATAGATATATATACAGATATATACATTATTATATATACATATATATACAGATATATACATTATTATATATAGATATATACAGATATATACATTATTATATATAGGTATAGATATATACAGATATATACATTATTATATATAGATATAGATATATACAGATATATACATTATTATATATAGGTATAGATATATACAGATATATACATTATTATTATATAGATATATACAGATATATACATTATTATTATATAGATATATACAGATATATACATTATTATATATAGATATATACAGATATATACATTATTATTATATAGATATATACAGATATATACTGTGTATAGTTATACCTATTTAAAAATACTTAGAACATATTGTGCTATGTGCAGAACATTGGAATGTGAAATATTTACAGTAAATACACTGTACACACTTTATTTACTATGAATATTGCATAAATATGCATTTCTTTCATGAAAGTGGCAAGAGTCCATGAGCTAGTGATGTATGGGATATACATTCCTACCAGGAGGGGCAGAGTTTCCCAAACCTCAGAATGCCTATAAATACACCCCTCACCACACCCACTCCTCAGTTAAACAAACGTTGCCTCCTATGGAGGTGGTGAAGTAAGTTTGTGCTAGATTTTTATAATTTCTTCTATGATAAGCAATTCTAATCATTCTGAAGCCCAATTCCTCTCAGAATACAGAGTTTGTCAGAGGGATGTGAGCAGAGAATCGCCTATTGATTTAGTAGTTTCACAAATGGGAAATCCTTTCAAACGCTCTCTGTAATCAGTCATAGCGATTCATCCCCTGCCTCGCTTTTCAGATCGACGTTGTACTCCTATACCATTACCTCTGCTGATATGTTTCAGTACTGGTTTAGCTGTCTGCTATATACTCTTGTACCATTACCTCTGCTGATATGTTTCAGTACTG